>NW_026867597.1:100584-135589 GCF_020745735.1 Hemiscyllium ocellatum | reverse complement strand
GGAGGGAAGGGAGGGGGGGGTAGGGAGGAAGGGGAGGGAAGGGGGGGGGGGTAGGTAGGGAGGAAGGGGAGGGAAGGGAGGGGGGGTAGGTAGGGAGGAAGGGGAGGGAAGGGAGGGGGGGGGTAGGTAGGGAGGAAGGGGAGGGAAGGGAGGGGGGGTAGGTAGGGAGGAAGGGGAGGGAAGGGGGGGGGGGGTAGGTAGGGAGGAAGGGGAGGGAAGGGAGGGGGGGAAGAAGGGGTGGGAAAGGAAAGGAAAGGGATGGGAAGGGGGAAGGGAGGGAAAGGAGGGAAGGGGAGACGAGTAGAAGGGATGGGAAGGGAGGGGGAGGGGATGTGGGGGGTAGTGGAGGGGAGGGAAGGGAAGGGGATGAGGGGAAGGGGAGCAGATGGCAGAGGGAGAAAGGGAAGGGAGTAGAGGGTCCAATAGGCATTCAGTGCTGTCATGGCCGCTGGGCTGAAGGTGGTCAGGGTTTGGCCGGGCCTGGTGTGAGTGTGTAGATTAATTAAGGAGGGAGTTCTGGTGTTCTTCATCAATGATATGGCCTCCCCAAACTCTAAGAGTCTTTCTCACTGCTCCAACTGTAGCTCCAGCTGATCACCCTCACCCTGGCGATGAATTGGAGGTCACACTCAGCACCTACATGACTCCTGAAGCCCAGGGGTTGAACATTGGGGACACAGCTCCTGGTCATGCCCACACTCAGACAGCCACTGGTAAGGCTGCCCGTGATCAGAGAGATCAGCACCACCATCACTGCAGGGAGCGAGAGACCGGGAGGTATGGCCATGGACATTCACATGGGGCCCGGGACATGAGGAAAGCTGGGATAGCGACAATCGCCTGGATGGTCATTGTTGGTGACGGTGCCCACAACTTCACAGACGGCTTGGCAATCGGTAAGGCGGTTGGTATCGAAGGGTTGTCACAGCCTGGCGTTATCTCAGCCGGAGATTATCGCAGCCGGGGATTTACAACTGGGGTTATCACAGCCTGGGGATTATCACAGCCAGGGGATTATCACAGCCTGGGGATGATCACAGCCTGGGGATGATCACAGCCTGGGGATGATCACAGCCAGGGGATGATCACAGCCTGGGGATGATCACAGCCTGGGGATGATCACAGCCTGGGGATGATCACAGCCTGGGGATGATCACAGCCAGGGGATGATCACAGCCTGGGGATGATCACAGCCTGGGGATGATCACAGCCTGGGGATGATCACAGCCTGGGGATTATCACAGCCTGGGTATGATCACAGCCAGGGGATTATCACAGCCTGGGTATGATCACAGCCTGGGTATGATCACAGCCTGGGTATGATCACAGCCTGGGGATTATCACAGCCTGGGGATTATCACGGCCGAAGATTATCACGGCCGAAGATTATCACGGCTGAAGATTATCACAGCCAGGGGTTATCACATGCTGGGGATTATCACAGCCTGGGTATGATCACAGCCTGGGGATTATCACAGCCTGGGGATTATCACAGCCTGGGGATTATCACGGCCGAAGATTATCACGGCTGAAGATTATCACAGCCAGGGGATTATCACATGCTGGGGATTATCACAGCCTGGGTATGATCACAGCCTGGGTATGATCACAGCCTGGGGATTATCACAGCCTGGGGATTATCACAGCCTGGGTATGATCACAGCCTGGGTATGATCACAGCCTGGGTATGATCACAGCCTGGGGATTATCACAGCCAGGGGATTATCACAGCCTGGGGATTATCACAGCCTGGGGATTATCACAGCCAGGGGATTATCACAGCCTGGGTATTATCACAGCCTGGGGATTATCACAGCCTGGGGATTATCACAGCCTAAGGTTATCACAGCCTGGGGATTATCACAGCCTAAGGTTATCACAGCCTGGGGATTATCGCAGCCTAAGGTTATCACAGCCGGGGATTATCACAGCCTGAGGATTATCACAACCTGAGGTTATCACAGTCCGGGATTATCACAGCCTGGGGATGACCACAGACAGAGATTATCACAGCCTGGGGATTATCACAGTCTGGGGATTATCACAGCCTAAGGTTATCACAGCCAGGGGTTATCACAGCCTGGGGATTATCACAGCCAGGGGATTATCACAGCCAGGGGATTATCACAGTCTGGGATTATCACAGCCTGGGGATTATCACAGCCTGGGGATTATCACAGTCTGGGGATTATCACAGCCTAAGGTTATCACAGCCAGGGGATTATCACAGCCGGGGATTATCACAGCCGAAGATTATCACAGCCGAAGATTATCACAGCCTGGGGATTATCACAGCCTGGGGATTATCACAGCCGGGGATTATCACTGCCTAAGGTTATCACAGCCAGGGGTTATCACAGGCTGGGGATTATCACAGCCTGGGGATTATCACTGCCTAAGGTTATCACAGCCTGGGGATTATCACAGCCTAAGGTTATCACAGCCTAAGGTTATCACAGCCGGGGATTATCACAGCCGGGGATTATCACAGCCGGGGATTATCACAGCCTGAGGATTATCACAACCTGAGGTTATCACAGTCCAGGATTATCACAGCCTGGGGACGACCACAGACAGAGATTATCACAGCCTGGGGATTATCACAGTCTGGGATTATCACAGTCTGGGATTATCACAGTCTGGGATTATCACAGTCTGGGGATGACCACAGCCAAGGGATTATCACAGCCAGGGGATTGTCACAGCCAGGGGATTGTCACAGCCTAAGGTTATCACAGCCTGGGGATTATCACAGCCTGGGGATTATCACAGCCTGGGGATTATCACAGCCTAAGGTTATCACAGCCGGGGATTATCACAGCCTGAGGATTATCACAACCTGAGGTTATCACAGTCCAGGATTATCACAGCCTGGGGATGACCACAGACAGAGATTATCACAGCCTGGGGATTATCACAGTCTGGGATTATCACAGTCTGGGATTATCACAGCCTGGGGATGACCACAGCCAAGGGATTATCACAGCCAGGGGATTGTCACAGCCTGGGGATTGTCACAGCCTGGGATTGTCACAGCCTGGGGATTGTCACATCTGGTGTTATCACAGCCTGGGATAATTACAACCTGGGATAACCACAGCCTGGCGATTATCGCAGCCTGAGATTATCACAGCCTGGGTATTATCACAGCCAGAGATTATCACAGCCAGAGAATTATAACAGCCAGAGATTATCACAGCCTGGGGATTATCACATCAAGGATTGTCACAGCCGGGGATTGTCACAGCCTGGGGATTATCACATCTGGTGTTATCACAGCCTGGGATAATTACAACCTGGGATAACCACAGCCTGGCGATTATCGCAGCCTGAGATTATCACAGCCGGGGTATTATCACAGCCTGGGTATTATCACAGCCTGGGTATTATCACAGCCAGGGATTATCACAGCCTGGGGATTATCACATCAAGGATTGTCACAGCCTGGGGATTGTCACAGCCTGGAGATTATCACAGCCTGGGGATTGTCACAGCCGGGGATTGTCACAGCCTGGGGATTGTCACCACCTGGGGATTGTCACAGACGGGGGATTGTCACCACCTGGGGATTGTCACAGACGGGGGATTGTCACAGACGGGGGATTGTCACAACCTGGGCATTATCACAGCCTAGTGATTATCACAGCCTGGGATTATCACAGCCTGGGATTATCACAGTCTGGGGATGACCACAACCAGAGATTATCACAACCTGGAATTATCACAGAGGGGGAATTATCACAGTCTGGGATTGTCACAGCCTGGGGTTATCACAGCCGGGGATTATCACAGTCTGGGGATAACCACAACCAGAGATTATCACAACCTGGGATTATCACAGTCTGGGGATAACCACAACCTGGGATTATCACAGACGGGGGATTATCTCAGACGGGGGATTATCTCAGACGGGGGATTGTCTCAGACGGGATTATCACAGCCTGAGGATGACCACAGCCTGGGGATGACCACAGCCTGGGATTATCACAGCCTGGGAATTATCACAGTTGGGGATTATCACAGCCGGGGATTATCACAGCCTGGGGGTTATCACAGCTGGGGGTTATCACAGCCTGGGGTTATCACAGCCAGGGGTTATCACAGCCTGGGATTATCACAGCCTGGGAATTATCACATCTGGGGATGACCACAGCCTGGGAATTATCACAGCTGGGGATTATCACAGCCAGGGGTTATCACAGCCTGGGATTATCACAGCCAGGGGTTATCACAGCCAGGGGTTATCACAGCCTGGGGATTATCACAGCCAGGGGTTATCACAGCCAGGGGTTATCACAGCCTGGGGATTATCACAGCCTGGGGATTATCACAGCCAGGGGATTATCACAGCTGGGGATTATCACAGCCGGGGATTATCACAGCCTGGGGGTTATCACAGCCTGGGAATTATCACAGCCTGGGATTAACACAGCCAGGGGTTATCACAGCCAGGGGTTATCACAGCCAGGGGTTATCACAGCCTGGGATTATCACAGCCTGGGGATTATCACAGCCTGGGGATTATCACAGCCTGGGGATTATCACAGCCTGGGATTATCACAGCCTGGGGATTATCACAACCTGGGATTATCACAGCCTGGGATTATCACAGCCTGGGATTATCACAGCCTGGGATTATCACAGCCAGGGGTTATCACAGCCTGGGGATTATCACAGCCTGGGATTATCACAGCCAGGGGTTATCACAGCCTGGGGATTATCACAGCCTGGGATTATCACAGCCTGGGATTATCACAGCCTGGGGATTATCACAGCCTGGGATTATCACAGCCTGGGATTATCACAGCCTGGGGATTATCACAGCCCGGCATTATCACCAGACTAACTGCAGCCAGTAGTGACTGTTTTTCTCATCCCATTCTGTCCTGTAGGTGCTGCGTTTTCCACGGGGATTTCGGGAGGTTTGAGTACCACTATCGCTGTACTTTGTCATGAACTTCCACATGAACTCGGTTAGTATGACCAACCACTGTTAGCCCTCATCGAGGACAGTTCTCACTGTGTGACTTCCAGTATCTCTGTTTCCTCATTCTTCTCTCTGTCCATCCCCTGGAGGGTCCATCCTTATTTCCCCAGAGGCTGGTTAAGTATCAACTCCATTGCTGAGGGATCACACCTAGGCCAGAGCAGGTATGGTCAGCAGATGTCCAGCCTTAAATGACCCTGGGTCTCCGTGCTTGGGTATACGGTCCCGGTTCCTCCTGGGGTGAGGGTCACCTTGTGTAGTGTCCCGGTTCCTCCTGGGGGTGAGGGTCTCCGTGTTTGGGTGTAGGGTCCCGGTTCCCCCTGGGGTGGGGTGAGGGTCTCAGGTTCCCCCTGGGTGGGTGAGGGTCTCCGTGTTTGGGTAAGGGTCCCAGTTCCCCCTGGGGTGGGGTGAGGGTCTCAGGTTCCCCCTGGGTGGGGTGTAGGGTCCCAGTTCCCCCTGGGTGGGGTGTAGGGTCCCGGTTCCCCTGGGGTAGGGTGTAGGGTCCCGGTTCCCCCTGGGGTAGGGTGTAGGGTCCCGGTTCCCCCTGGGGTGGGGTGTAGGGTCCCGGTTCCCCTGGGGTGGGGTGTTGGGTCCCGGTTCCCCTGGGGTAGGGTGAGGGTCTCAGGTTCCCCCTGGGTGGGGTGTAGGGTCCCAGTTCCCCCTGGGGTGGTGTGTCGGGTCTCTGGTCCCTCTGGGATGGGGTGTAGGGTCCCGGTTCCCCCTGGGGTGGGGTGTAGGGTCCCGGTTACCCTGGGGTAGGGTGTAGGGTCCCGGTTCCCCCTGGGGGTGGGGTGTAGGGTCCGGGTTCCCCTGGGGTAGGGTGTAGGGTCCCGGTTCCCCCTGGGGGTGGGGTGTAGGGTCCCGGGTCCCCCTGGAGTGGGGTGAGGGTCTCGGGTCCCCCTGGGGTGGGGTGAGGGTGAGGGTCCCCCTCGGGTGGGGTGTAGGGTACCGGTACCCCCTGGGGTGGGGTGAGGGTGTCGGGTCCCCCTGGGGTGGGGTGTAGGGTCCCGGTTCCCCCTGGGGTGGGGTGAGGGTGAGGGTCCCCCTGGGTGGGTGACAGTCTCTGTGTTTCTGTCCCAGGTGATTTTGCGATGTTGTTACAAGCTGGACTCCATGTCAGAAAGGCTGTCTTGTTTAACCTTGTGTCTGCGGTTATCAGTTACCTCGGCCTGGCCGTCGGCATTGCTATTGGCCAGCACACTGCCTACATTACACCCTGGATATTTACCAGCACGGCTGGCATCTTCCTGTATGTTTCCCTGGTTGACATGGTGAGTACGTCTCCTTAACCCTTCTCCAGGCACCGGAGTCACTGTAGGGATGGGTACAACCTTCACTTCAGATTCACGGTGTTCGAGAGAGAGAGAGAGAGAGAGACAGATGCAGAGAGAGAGAGAGACAGAGACAGAGACAGAGACAGAGACAGAGAGACAGAACAAGAGAGAGACAGATGCAGAGAGACAGAGAGAGACAGACACACAGAGAGAATCAGACAGACAAACAGTGAGAGAGAGAGAGGAGGACAGATGGGCAGAGACAGAGAGAGAGAGACTAAGAGAAACACAGATAGAGAGAAACAGACACAGGCAGAGAGAGAGAAAGAGAAAGAGAGAGAGAGAGAGACAGAAAGAGGGATAGAGACAGACATACAGACAGAAAGAGAGGAAGAGCGAGAGATGACTGTAAGGACATTGGTTAGGCCACTTTTGGAATGCTGCATGCAATTCTGCTCTCCCTGCTATTGGAAGGATGTTGTGAAACTTGAAAGGGTTCAGAAAAGATTTACAAGGATGTTGCCAGGGTTGGAGGATTTGAGCTCTAGGGGGAGGCTGGACAGGCTGGGGCTGTTTTCCCTGGACCGTCAGAGGCTGGGGGGTGTTTATAAAACCATGAGGGGCATGGATAGGGTAAATAGAACAAGTCTTTTCCCTGGAGTGGGGGAGTCCAGAACTAGAGGGCATAGGTTTAGGGTGAGAGGGGAAAAGAGACCTACGGGGCAACTTCACGCAGAGGGTGGTACATGTATGGAATGAGGCTGGTACAATTTTCCAACATTTAAAAGGCATTTGGATGGGTATATGAATAGGAGGGTGAAGGAGGGTTGAGAGAGAAATGGGCCAAGTGCTGGCAAATGGAGACAAAAGATGGAGAAATATAGACCAGTGAGTTTAACCTCTGAAATGGGGAAGATGTTTGGGCCTATTGTTAGGGAAGAAATAGCAGGGCATTTCGATTGAAATTGTCCCATTGTACAGACGCAGCATGGGCTCATGAATGGCAGCTTATGCTTCACACACCTTTTGGAATTCTATGAAGCAAGGTGGATAATGGGGACCCAGTGGATGTAATGCACCTAGATTTCCAAAAGGCCTTTGACAAAGTGCCGCAAATGAGGCTGCTGCATAAGATAACGATGCATGGTGCTAGGGGTAAACTACTAGTGTGGATAGAGGGTTGGTTGACTGACAGGAAGCAAAGAGTGTGGATTAATTGTGCTATTCTGGCTGGCAAGCAGTGACTACTAGTGTGCCTCAAGGATCGGTGTTGTATTTACAATTTATATAGATGATTTGGAATGGGGGACCATGTGTATGGTGTCAAAATTTGCCAATGACACTAAGATGAGTGGCAGAGCAAAGTGTGCAGCGGACTGAGTAACTTTACAGGGTAACATAGATACACTGAATGAGTGGGCAAAGGTCTGGCAGATGGAAGACAATGTTAGTAAATGTGAAGTTGTGCATTTTGGTAGGAATAACAGCAAAATAGATTATTACTTGGATGGTAAGAAATTGCAGCATGCTGCTGTGCAGAGGGACCTGGGTGACCTTGTGCATGGATCACAGAAGGTTGGCTTGCAGGTGCAACAGGTAATTAGGAAGGCAAATGGAATTTTGTCCTTCATTGCTAAAGGGATTGAGTTTAAAAGCAGACAGGTTATGTTGCAGCTGTACAAGGTGCTGGTGAGGCCACTCCTGGAGTACTCTGTGCAGTTTTGGTCTCCCTACTTGAGAAGGGATGTACTGGCACAGAGGGGGTTCAGAGGAGGTTCATTAGGTAGATTCCAGAGGTGACAGGGGGTTGGATTGGTTTAGGAGGAGAGACCGAGTAGATTGGGATTATATTCATTGGAATTTGCAAGAATGAGACGGGCATCTTATAGAAACATATAAAATTATGAAGAAAATTGATAAAATAGAAATAAGTAGGATGTTCCCACTGGCGGGTGAAACTGGGACAAGAGGGCATGGCCTCAAAATTAGGGGGAGCAGATTTCCGACTGAATTGAGGAGGAACTTCTTCGCCCAGAGGGTTGTGAATCTGTGGAATTCCCTGCCCAGTGAAGTAGTTGACACTCCTTCAGTCACCATTTTTTAAAGCTATGGTAAACCTTTTTTTTTGAACAATGAAGGAATTAAGGGATACAGTGAGAGAGCGGGTGAGTGAACTGAGGCCGTAGAACAGTCTCATTGAGTGACAGAGCAGGCTCGAAGGGCCAGGTAGACTACCCCTGCTCCTGGTCCTCACGTTCTCATTAGGTTGGGATTTCTGGTCAGCATAGGCAAGTTGGACCGAAGGGTCTGTCTCTGCTGTACATCTCTATGACGCTGTGACTGGATGAGACAGAGAGAAAGGCAAACAGGGAAAGACAGAGAGAGAGAGAGAGAGAGAGACACACATAGAGAGAGAAAGACAGACAGACAGAGAGACAGAGAGAGAGAGACAGAGAGAAAGACAGAGTGAGTGAGTTTAGGGGATGCTGTTGCCCATGTGCAGCAGAGACAGATCCCGTAATGTTTAATCAGGAACCAGGGCGAGGGGGCTGAAGGAGGAGAGGGGCTGGGACGGCAGGAATGAGCTGTGATGATACCTGGGGCAGTGATGGCTGTGGCGGTGACTAGTCTCCTTTCTGCCCACAGCTCCCGGAGATGTTACACACGCAGACGGAGAGGCAGCAGCACGGTGCTCTCGGGATCTTTCTCAGTCAGAACCTCGGCTTTCTGTTCGGCGTTGGGGTCATGCTCTGTATCGCCCTGTTTGAAGACAAAATGCACATAGACATCAGCTTTTAACGGTGAGCAAGCGGACAGGAACGGGACCGAAAATCATCTCAGAACGTCTCTCACCAAGTGAGATCTTCCTCTTCTCAGACACATCCTGACACCTTCCCAGCAACATGGCCGCTCCCAGAATTCCAGGGCTCAGCAGGGCCTGGCATTCCCGAAATCTCGCCAAGTCGGCTGGACACAACGTGGGGAAAGGTAGACCCTTCAGACAGCAAGAAACTTCAATCAAACATCGTCCCGTACACTCTCCACACTAACAGACATTACCAGACATTCCCCAGACTCTGGGAAATCTAACCGTGTTTATCCCTACTCTGCTGGTACTGTCCCTGCCTCTGGAGCAGGCTGTGACAAAGAATCGGGAATCCTGCGCTTTAAGAGAGAGACAGATTTATCCAACAGTGTAACACCCTGATATATCCCACACCCCTCACTGTAACACCCTGATATACCCCACACCCCTCACTGTAACACCCTGATATACCCCACACCCCTCACTGTAACACACTGATATATCCCACACCCCTCACTGTAACACCCTGATATACCCCACACCCCTCACTGTAACACACTGATATATCCCACACCCCTCACTGTAACACCCTGATATACCCCACACCCCTCACTGTAACACCCTGATATACCCCACACCCCTCACTGTAACACCCTGACATACCCCACACCCCTCACTGTAACACCCTGATATACCCCACACCCCTCACTGTAACACCCTGACATACCCCACACCCCTCACTGTAACACCCTGATATACCCCACACCCCTCACTGTAACACACTGATATACCCCACACCCCTCGCTGTAACACCCTGATATACCCCACACCCCTCATTGTAACACCCTGATATACCCCACACCCCTCACTGTAACACACTGATATATCCCACACCCCTCACTGTAACACCCTGATATACCCCACACCCCTCACTGTAACACCCTGATATACCCCACACCTCTCACTGTAACACCCTGATATACCCCACACCCCTCACTGTAACACTGATATACCCCACACCCCTCACTGTAACACACTGATATATCCCACACCCCTCACTCTAACACCCTGATATTCCCCGCACCCCTCACTGTAACACCCTGATATACCCCACACCCCTCACTGTAACACCCTGATATACCCCACACCCCTCACTGTAACACACTGATATATCCCACACCCCTCACTGTAACACATAGATATACCCCACACCCCTCACTGTAACACACTGATATATCCCACACCCCTCACTGTAACACCCTGATATACCCCACACCCCTCACTGTAACACCCTGATATATCCCACACCTCTCACTGTAACACACTGATATATCCCACATCCCTCACTGTAACACCCTAATATACCCCACACCCCTCACTGTAACACCCTGATATACCCCACAACACTCACTGTAACACCCTAATATACCCCACACCCCTCACTGTAACACCCTGATATATCCCACACCCCTCACTGTAACACCCTAATATACCCCACACCCCTCACTGTAACACCCTGAAATATCCCACACCTCTCACTGTAACACCCTGATATACCCCACACCCCTCACTGTAACACCCTGATATACCCCACACCCCTCACTGTAATACCCTGATATACCCCACACCTCTCACTGTAACACCCTGATATACCCCACTCCCCTCACTGTAACACACTGATATACCCCACACCCCTCACTGTAACACACAGATATACCCCACACCCCTCACTGTAACACACTGATATACCCCACACCCCTCACTGTAACACCCTGATATATCCCACACCTCTCACTGTAACACACTGATATATCCCACATCCCTCACTGTAACACACTGATATACCCCACATCCCTCACTGTAACACCCTGATATACCCCACAACACTCACTGTAACACCCTAATATACCCCACACCCCTCACTGTAACACACTGATATATCCCACACCTCTCACTGTAACACACTGATACACCCCACACCCCTCACTGTAACACACTGATATACCCCACACCTCTCACTGTAACACACTAATATACCCCACACCCCTCACTGTAACACCCTAATATACCCCACACCCCTCACTGTAACACCCTGATATATCCCACACCTCTCACTGTAACACCCTGATATACCCCACACCCCTCACTGTAACACCCTGATATATCCCACACCCCTCACTGTAACACCCTAATATACCCCACACCCCTCACTGTAACACCCTGAAATATCCCACACCTCTCACTGTAACACCCTGATATACCCCACACCCCTCACTGTAACACCCTGATATACCCCACACCCCTCACTGTAATACCCTGATATACCCCACACCTCTCACTGTAACACCCTGATATACCCCACTCCCCTCACTGTAACACACTGATATACCCCACACCCCTCACTGTAACACCCTGATATACCCCACACCCCTCACTGTAACACACTGATATACCCCACACCTCTCACTGTAACACACTGATACACCCCACACCCCTCACTGTAACACACTGATATACCCCACACCTCTCACTGTAACACTCTCTGATATACCCCACACCCTTCACTGTAACACCCTGATATATCCCACACCTCTCACTGTAACACACTGATATACCCCACACCCCTCACTATAACACACTGATATACCCCACACTCCTCACTGTAACATACTGATATACCACACACCCCTCACTGTAACACACTGATATACCCCACACCCCTCACTGTAACACATTGATATACTCCACACACCTCACTGTAACACCGATATACCCCACACCCCTCACTGAAACACTCTGATATACCCCACACCCCTCACTGTAACACATTGATATACTCCACACACCTCACTGTAACACCGATATACCCCACACCCCTCACTGTAACACACTGCTATATCCCACACCGCTCACTGTAACACTGATATAATGCACCCCCCTTACTTACCACTCTGATATACCCCACCACGTCCTGGAATCAAAGCATTTTCCTGTAAAGTGGGTGGCCATTTGATCCGTCATGTCTGTTCTGGCTCCTGAAAGGATATCTTTCTGAATCCTGTTGAAATTGTTCATCGTTTTCAACTCCTCAGTGAGGGTCCCGCCTTACCCCTGTCTGTTCTGATGTGCATGAGTCCAACCTCTGTAACCTTATGTTGTAGCTGAAATCCCTCAGCGCCGATATTGTTTTCATAAACCCCACTTTGTGCTCTCTCCAACCCTCCTTCAAGAAGGTGGCTAGAACTGAACCCAATATTCCGAAGTGTCCCAAACGCAAACAAGGAATCATACATTCTTTCTCTGATTTGTTAATGAGTGGAGCTGGAAACGAGTAAAAGAGACCATTGTGTACTCACTCTAGACCAGTGCCCCCTGCTGGGTTTATATGTCTTGCAATTGGCAGCAATGTCTCATGTTTTGTAATAGAGTCATAGAGATGTACAGCACAGAAACAGACCCTTCGGTCCAACCCTCCATGCCGACCAGCTATTCCCAACCCAATCTAGTCCCACCTGCCAGCACCCGGCCCATATCCCTCCAAGCCCTTCCTATTATATCCCCATCAAATTGCCTCTTGTACCAGCCTCCATCACATCCTCTGGCAGCTCATTCCATACCCATACCACCCTCTGTGTGAAAAAGTTGCCCCTTAGGTCTCTTTTATATCTTTCCCCTCTCACCCTAAACTTATGCCCTCTCATTCTGGACTCCCCCATCCCAGGGAAAAGACCGCGTCTATTTACCCTATCCATGTCCCTCATGATTTTATAAACCTCTATAAGGTCACCCCTCAGCCTCTGATGCTCCAGGGAAAACAGCCCCAGCCTGTTCAGCCTCTCCCTGTAGCTCAAACCCTCCAACCCTGGCAACATCCTTGTAAATCCTTTCTGAACCCTTTCAAGTTTCACAACAACTTTCCAATAGGAAGGATACCAGAACTGGAAGCAATATTCCAACAGTGGCCTAACCAATGTCCTGTACAGCCACAACATGACCTCCTAACTCCTCTACTCAATACTCTGACCAATAAAGGAGAGCATAACCAAACCCCTCCTTCACTATCCTATCTACCTGTGAATCCACTTTCAAGGAGCTATGAACCTGCACTCCAAGGTCTCTGTGTTCAGCAACACTCCCTAGGACCTTGCCATTAAGTGTATAAGTCCTGCTAAGATTTGCTTTCCCAAAATGCAGCACCTCGCATTTATCTGAATTAAACTCCATCTGCCACTTCTCAGCCCATTGGCCCATCTGGTCAAGATCCTGTTGTAATCTGAGGTAATCCTCTTTGCTGTCCACTATACCTCCAATTCTAGGGTCATCTGCAAACTTACTAACTGTACCTCCTTTGTTCACATCCAAATCATTTATGACAAAATGTAGAGGATCCAGCACCGATCCTTGTGGCACTCCACTGGTCACAGGCCTCCAGTCTGAAAAACAACCCACCACCACCACCATCTGTCTTCTACCTTTGAGCCAGTTCTGTATCCAAATGGCTAGTTCTCCCTGAATTCCATGGGATCTAACCTTGTTAACCAGTCTACCATGGGGAACCTTGTCAAACGCCTTATAGATCACATCTACGCTCTGCCCTCATCAATCCTATTTATTACTTCTTCAGAAAACTTGATCAAGTTTGTGAGACATGATTTCCCACGCACAAAGCCATGTTGACTATCCCGAATCAGTCCTTGTCTTTCCAAATACATGTACATCCTGTCGCTCAGGATTCCCTCCAACAACTTGCCCACCACTGAGGTCAGGCTCACCGGTCTATAGTTCCCTGGCTTGTCCTTACCACCCTTCTTAAACAGTGGCACCACGTTTGCCAACCTCCAGTCTTCCGGCACCTCACCTGTGACTATCGATGATACAAATATCTCAGCAAGGGGCCCAGCAATCACTTCTCTAGCTTCCCACAGAGTTCTAGGGTACACCTGATCAGGTCCTGGGGATTTATCCACCTTCCCCCATTTCAAGACATCCAGCACTTCCTCCTCTGTAATCTGGACATTTTGCAAGATGTCACCATCTATTTCCCTACATTCTATATCTTCCATATCCTTTTCCACAGTAAATACTGATGCAAAATATTTATTTAGTAGCTCCCCCATTTTCTGCGGCTCCACACAAAGCCCACCTTGCTGATCTCTGAGGGCCCTATTCTCTCCCTAGTTACCCTTTTGTCCTTAATGTATTTATAGAATCTCTTTGGATTCTCCTTAACTCTATTTGCCAAAGCTATCTCATGTCCCCTTTTTGCCCTCCTGATTTCCCTCTTAAGTGCACGCCTACTGCCTTTATACTCTTCTCAGGATTCACTCGATCTATCCTGTCGATACCTGACATATGCTCCCTTCTTTTTCTGAACCAAGCCCTCAATTTCCTTAGTCATCCAGCATTCCCTACACCTACCAGCCTTCCCTTTCACCCTGACAGGAATATACTGTCTCTGGCCTATTGTTATCTCATTTCTGAAGGCTCTATCCTCCTATTCCTGCCCTCACTAGCTCGTAGCACCAGGAGTAATCCAGATATTACTACTCTCGAGGACCTCCTTTTTAAATTCCTGCCTAACTCTCTATATTCTCCTTTCAGAATCTCATCCTTTTCCCTTCCTATGTCGTTGGTTCCAATGTGGACAATGACCTCCTGCTGGCCCCTCTCCCCCGTGAGAACATTCCGCACCCTCTCTGAGACATCCTTGATCCTGGCACCAGGGAAACAACACACCATTCAGATTTTTCGCTGCTGGCCACAGAAACGTCTGTCTGTACTTTGGACTAGAGAGTCCTCTAACACAATTACTCTCTTGCAACCTGACGTACCCCTCATTGCATTAGAGCCAGTCTCAATACCAGAAACTTGGCTGTTCATGCTACATTCCCCTGAGAATCCATCAGCCCCTACATTTTCCAAAACAGCATACTTGTTTGAAATGGGGATAGCCATAGAGAACTCTTGCACTACCTGCCTACCTCTCTTACCCTTCCTGGAGTTAACCGCATCTATGTGACTGTATCTAAGACTTTTCCCCCTTCCTATAACTGCCGTCCATCACACCCCATTGCTCTTGTAAATTCCTCATTGCCTCTCACTCTCTAACCGATCCATTCGATCTGATAGGATTCACAACCAACGGTATTTATTGTAGATATAATCCTCAATAACCTGTAAGCTCTCCCTAAACTCCCACATCCGACAAGAAGAACATATCACTCTGCTAAAGACCATTTTTGCTTCTTCCAATCTGCAGATCCAGAAAATAACACTGTCTTATTCCTCTATAAAACACTTCCTCCAGGTTAAGTGAATACTTATGGCTTTTATTTTTAAGTTTAATCAAGAGACTTATTTCAATAAAACATATAATCAAGAAAGAACCCATTATACTCACTACTGCAGACTTACAGCAAGGCCACACGTAAAACTATTCACTTATCTGTTTCTGTGCTGTGATCTCTCCCAAACAGGTTCCTCCGAGATTAGTTGTGAACTTCAGTTTGTAATTTTCCCAGATGCACTCCGATGTCCAGTGATACATGAATTCAAACAGCAAAGGCAGTAACTGTGCAGGTTCACTGCTCTGTCAGTTAGCAGTGAGGGTTTATTTCTCTCTCTCTCTCTCTTTTGACAAGTTTTTATTAAAGTCAAAAGGTGTGGGGCTGGAAAAGCACAGCAGGTCAGACACCATCAGAGGAGCAAGAGAGTCGACATTTCGAGCATAGGCCCTTCATCAGGAATGAGGGGGTGGCCCAAGGGGGCCGAGAGATAAATGGTAGGGAGGTGGGGTTAGGGGGAATGTAGCTGGGAATGTGATAAGTAGATGGAGGTGGGGGGGGGGGGGAGATGGTGATAGACTGGAGGGGAGGGTGGAAGGATAGGTGGGGTAGGAAGCTGGACAGGTCAAGAGGGCAGTGCTGAGTTGGAGGGTTGTATCTGGGATAAGGTGGGGGGAGCGCAGGGAGGTGAGGAAACTGATGAAAACGACATGGATCCCAGGGGGTTGGAGGGTTCCAAGGTGGAAGATGAGGCGTTCTTCCTCCAGGCGTTGGGTGGTGAGGATCTGGTGATGGAGGAGGCCCAGGACTTGCATATCCTCGGCGGGATGGGAGGGGGAGTTGAAGTGTTCCGCCACGGGGCGGTGGGTTGGTTGGTGCAGGTGTCCCAGAGATGTTCCGTGAGTTGTCGTCCTGTCTCTCCAATGTAGAGGAGACCACATCGAGAGCAACAGAGACAGCGGTGACAGACACACACATGAGTGACTGTAACTATTTACTCATGCACCGGTCTCTGCAAATTTGTTCCCATCCTTTAGTGACTACCACCAGGTGGAGCTCCCTGACTGGGGGCTGTTAACCTGGTTCAATCAGGGAGCCCTGGCTGACAGATATAAACAGGAGCGTCAGAGTGTCTGCTCACTCTGAGAGCTAATGCTGGGCAGCTGGGATTAGCATCGATGCTTTGCAGAACACTAAATGGGCCGAAGGGTCCATTCTGTGTCGTGTGACTCAAGTCAGTGTGTTAACCTTTGCCTGAGATGTTGGCAACAGCGAGAAAAGGCTGGCAAGGGGGTGGTCAGAGAGCAGCTGAGGAGGGAGAGACACACAGATAACGTTTTAGCTCAGACTCAGTGATAGAGGCCGGGGAGGGGGCGTTGGATAGGTGAAGGGGTACTGACCTGTTCTGAAGAAGGGTCACCGGCTCCCGAAATGTTAACACTGCTTTCTCTCAGCAGGAGCTGCCAGACCTGCTGAGTTTCTCCAGCCATCTCTGGGTTTGTTTTTTTTTTGGGTATTTCAGTGAGCCGGACGAGCGCGGCTCCGACAACATTCGAGAAGCTCGACACTGTCCGGGGTGGGGGTGGGCGCGCCAGACAAAGCAGCTCCCCTTTCCCTCCCCCCCCACCCGATCGTCACCCTCTCCCCCACCTCGCCCGCTGCAGCAAATCACCGACTGACAGCACCTTCCAAACCCACCACCTCTTACCCCCCCCTCTCCCCAACCCTGGGAAGGATGAGGGAGGGGGGCAGATGCGGGGTGGGGTGAGGGAGCACCACTGTCCACCCTCACCACCGCATCCCGATTAGGAAACGATACGGGCCGTTCCCTCACTGTCTCCGGAGTCAAAATCCCGGGATAACGAGCTGCCGGAGGAAGTGGTGGAGCCTGGTACACTTGCAACACTTAAAAGGCATCTGGAAGGAGATAAGAACAGGAAGGGTTTGGAGGGATATGGACCAAGTGCTGACAAATGGGGACTGGATTAGGTTGGGATATCTGGGTCAGCACGGGCGAGTTGGGCCGAAGGGTCTGTCCCCCCGCTGCGCCACTCTGTGATTCTGGGATCTCGGGGGGGAGGGATGCTGGAAGGAGCTGGGGATGGATGGATGGATGGATGGGCTAAATTCTCTGCCTTGAAAGAAACCACCTTTCGCAAAAAAAAACGCGAAACAGAGTGTTACAAGGGGACATAAATTTCAGGTGAAGGGTGGAAGGTAGAGGGGGGGGGATGTCAGGGGTAGGTTCTTTACCCAGAGAGTGGTGGGGGCATGGAATGCGCTGCCTGTGGGAGTGGCAGAGTCACAATCATTGGTGACCTTTAAGCGGCAATTGGATAGGGTACACGGATAGGGGCTTAAAGCTAGGACCAATGTTCGGCACAACATGGTGGGCCGAAGGGCCTGTTCTGTGCTGTATTGTTCTACGTACTAAACAACGCAGCCGATCGATTTACCGAGAGCGCGCGGGCGAAACCGCAGCAAATTTCATTTTGGGAAAGTCACAGCAAATTTCGTTCAAAGGAAAATGTTGCCGGGGGGGTTGGGGGTGCGGCTGATTCCACTTCCCGATTGCTGGTTGAATTCAGGAACGAATTGCGATTTGAGACACAGCGCACACTTTATTTTCAATGAAAGTGAAATTAAGCGACAATCGATGGAAAGTCCTTTGAGGTACCAGAGAGAAGTTCGTCCCGCACCAACATGGGCCGGGTGCTAGCAAGTGGGTCTAGGTTAGTTAAAAATCCCACAACAACCAGGTTATAGTCCAACAGGTTTAATTGGATGCACTAACTTTCAGAGCGACGCTCCTTCATCAGGTGATAGTTATCAGGTACTAGCGTCGCTACGAAAGCTAGTGTGCTTCCAATTAAACCTGTTGGACTATAACCTGGTTGTTGTGTGACTTTTAACTTTGTACACCCCAGTCCACCCCACCGGCGTCTCCAAGTCGGGACTAGATTAGGTTGGGGTGTCTGGGCCAGCACGGACGAGTTGGGCCGAAGGGTCGGTTCCCTGTGCTGTATTCGGATAAAACCGCGACGTCCGTCTGAGCGGCTCTCCAACTCTCTCCCATCACGCTGCCGAGACGGAGAGTGAAAGCAATTCCAAACCCCCCCCCCAAAAACAATGCCTGCCGGCCGGCTCCAAAGCGGTGGGGAGGTTTGCGGGGGATCGGGGGGAGGACGGGGTTAAAGGGCTGCTGCTCCTTCCCCACAGCGGGACCTGATGAGCAGTGAGTGTGTGCATGGCCGCGGGCGATGGACGACGAGGAGGACGATTAAGGTTGGGGTTGGAGCTGGGGTTGGGGGCGGGGGGAGGCTGGGGTTGGGGTTGGGGGCGAGTTGGGGTTGGGTTTGGGGGCGGGGTGGGGTTTGGGGTTAGGGTTGGGGGGTTGGAGTTGGGGCTGAGGTTGGATGTGGGGGTTGGAGTTGGGGGTAGGGTGGGGTCGGAGTTGGTAGGGTGGGGTTGGGGTTGGGGGAATAGGATTGGGGTTGGGTTGGGTTTTACGCGGGGTAGGGGGTAGAGTTGGTTTAGGGGTTGGGGTTAGGGCTAGGGTTAGGATTGGGGTTAGGATTAGTGTGGGGGTGGGGATTGGGGTTAGGGTGGGGGTTGGGGCTGGGGGTAGGGTTAGGATGGGGTTGGGGTTAGGGTTAGGGTAGGGTTAGATTGGGGTTGGGGTTAGAGTTAGAGTTAGGGTTAGGGTGGGGTTGGGTTAGGTCTGAGATTGAGATTAGGGTGGGTTTGGGTTAGGTTTGGGATTGGGATTGGGGCTAGGGTTAGGGTGGGGTTGGGTTAGGTTTGGGATTGGGGTTGGGGTTAGGGTGGGGTTGGGTTAGGTTTGGGATTGGGGTTGGGGTTAGGTTTGGGATTGGGGTTAGGGTTAGGGTGGGTTGGGTTAGGTTTGGGATTGGGGTTGGGGTTAGGTTTGGGATTGGGGTTAGGGTGGGGTTGGGTTAGGTTTGGGATTGGAGTTGGGGGTTAGGGTTAGGGTGGGGTTGGGTTTGGGGTTGGGTTTAGGGTTAGTGTGGGTTGGGTTAGGTTTGGGGTTGGGGGTTAGGGTTAGGGTTGCGGGTAGGGTTAGGGTTGCGGGTGGGGTTAGGGTTAGGGTTGGGGTTGGGTTAGGGTTAGGGTTGCGGGTAGGGTTGGGGTTAGGGTTGGGGTTGCGGGTGCGGGTAGGGTTGGGGTTA
Organism: Hemiscyllium ocellatum; assembly: GCF_020745735.1. Classification (NCBI taxonomy): domain Eukaryota; kingdom Metazoa; phylum Chordata; class Chondrichthyes; order Orectolobiformes; family Hemiscylliidae; genus Hemiscyllium; species Hemiscyllium ocellatum. The sequence continues at coordinate 116,048 of NW_026867597.1, read as the reverse complement.
GGGTTGGGGTAGGGGTTAGGGTTGGGGTTGCGGGTAGGGTTGGGGATACAGTTAGGGTTGGGTTTGGTGGTTGGGGCTGGTGGTTAGGGTTAGGGTGTGGTTGGGGGTTAGGGCTGGTGTGGGTTTGGGGGTTAGGGTTAGGGTTGGGTTGGGTTAGGTTTGGGGTTGGGGTTAGGGTTGGGTTGAGTTAGGTTTGGGATTGGGGTTAGGGTTAGGTTTGGGTTTGGGGTTAGGGTAGGGTTCGGATGGGGTTGGGTTAGGTTTGGGATTGGTGGTAGAGTTAGGATGGGGTTAGGTTAGGTTTGGGATTAGGGTTGGGGTTAGGGTTAGGGTGGGGTTGGGTTAGATTTGGGTTTGGGATTGGGGGTTAGGGTTAGGGTGGGGTTGGGTTAGGTTTGGGATTGGGTTGGGGTTAGGTTTGGGATTGTGGTTAGCGTTAGGGTGGCGGTGGGGTTAGGTTTAGGGGTAGGGTGGGGTTGGGTTAGGTTTGGGATTGGGGTTAGGGTTAGGTTTGGGATTGGGGTTAGGGTGGGGTTGGGGTTTAGGTTGGGGGTAGGGTTAGGGTTAGGGGGTAGGGTTAGGGTTGGGATAGGGTTAGGATTGGGGTTTATGTTAGGGTTAGGGTTGGGGTTGGGATTGGGGTTAGGGATAGAGTTTATGTTAGGGTTAGGGTTTGGGATTGGGTTGGGGTTGGGGTTAGGGGTAGGGTTAGGGTTAGGGTTAAAGTTAGGGTTAGAGTTAGCCTTACGATAGGGTTATGGTTGGGGTTGGGGTTGTGATAGGGTTAGGGTTAGTTTGGGGTTGGGTTAGGTTTGGGATTGGGGTTGGGGTTAGGTTGCGAATGGGATTAGGGTTAGGGTTAGGTTTGGGATTTGGTTGGGGTTAGGGTTAGGGTGGGGTTGGGGTTAGGGTTGGGGGTAGAGTTAGGGTTAGGGTGATGGTTGGGGATAGGGTTGCTGTAGGGGTTAGGGTTAGGGTTGGGGGTTAGGGTTGAGGGTAGGGTTAGGCTTTGGCTTTGGGTTTGGCTTCAGGTTAGGGTTGGGGTTGGGGTTGGGATTTGGATTAGGGTTTGGGCTAGGGTTTGGGATTGGGATTGGGGTTGGGGGTTAGGGTTAGGGTGAGGGTTAGGGTGAGGGATAGGGTTAGGGTTGGGGATAGGGTTAGGGTTGGGATTGGGATTAGGGTTAGGGAGAGGGTTTGGGTCAGGGTTAGGGTTTGGGTTTGCATTTGGGTTAGGGTGAGGGTTGGGGACTAGATTTAGGTTGGGGTTAGGGTTAGGAGCTGGGGGGTTGGTGCTGGGTTAGGGTTAGGGTTGGGATTAGGGTTGGGGTTAGTAGTTGGGGCTGGGGGTTAGGGTTAGGTTCGGTTTGGGGTTGGGGTTGGGGTAGGGATAGGGTTAGGGTTAAGGTTAGGGTTAGGTTGGGATAGGGTTAGGGCTGTGGGTTAGGGTTAGGTTGGGGTTGGGGTTGGGATAGGTTTAGGTTGGGATAGGGATAGGGTTAGGGTTAGGGTTGGGGTTGGGGTTAGGGTTGGGGTTGGGGTTGGGGTTAGGGGTAGAGTTAGGGTTAGGGTGAGGGTTGGGTGTAGGGTTATGGTTGGGGTTAGGGTTAGGGTTGGGGGTTAGGGTTAGGGCTGAGGGTAGGTTTTGGGTTAGGGTTAGGGTTTGGGTTGGGGTTGGGGTTAGAGTTAGGGTTGGGATTTGGGTTAGGGTTGGGGTTTGGATTAGGTTAGGTTTGGGATTGGGGTTGGGGTTAGAGTTAGGGTGGGGTTGGGTTAGGTTTGGGATTGAGGTTAGGGTTAGGGTTAGGTTGGGTTTGGGTTAGTTTTGGGATTGGGGTTGGGGTTAGCGTGGGGTTGGGTTAGGTTTGGGATTGGGGTTGGTGGTTAGGGTTCGGGTGGGGGTTGGGGTTAGGGTTACGGTTGGGGTTAGGGTTAGGGTGGGGGTTGGGGTTCAGGTTGGGGGTAGGGTTAGGGTGAGGGTTGGGGTTCAGGTTGGGGGTAGGGTTAGGGTGAGGGTTGGGGTTAAGGTTGGGGGTTATGGTTAGGGTGGGGTTAGGGTTGGGGTTTATGTTAGGGTTTGGGTTGGGGTTGGGATTGGGATTAGTGATAGGGTTTATGTTAGGGTTAGGGATTGGGTTGGGGTTGGGGTTGGGGTTAGGGTTGGGGTTAAAGTTAGGGTTAGAATTAGCCTTACGATAGGGTTGGGGTTAGGGTTGGGGGTTAGGGTTGGAGTTAGGGTTGGAGTTAGGGTTGGAGTTGTGATAGGGTTAGGATTAGGGTTAGTTTGGGGTTTGGTTAGGTTTGGGATTGGGGTTAGGGTTAGGTATTGGATTGGGGTTAGGTTTGGGAATGGGGTTAGGGTTAGGTTTGGGATTTGGTTGGGGTTAGGGTTAGGGTGGGGTTGGGTTAGATTTCGGATTGAGGTTGGTGGTTAGGGTTAGTGTGGGGGTTGGGGTTAGGGTTGGGGGTGGAGTTTGGGTCAGGGTGATGGTTGTGGGTAGGGTTACTGTTGGGGTTAGGGTTAGGGTTGGGGTTAGGGTTGAGGGTAGGGTTTGGGTTGGGGTTGGGGGTTGGGATTGGGGTTAGGGATAGGGTTAGGGTTTGGGATTGGGGTTGGGGGTTAGGGTTAGGGATAGGTTAGGGTTGGGGATAGGGTTAGGGTTGGAGTTGGGATTGGGGTTCGGGATAGGGTTTGGGTCAGGGTTAGGGTTTGCGTATGGGTTAGGGTTAGGGTTGGGGACTAGGTTTAGGTTGGGGTTAGGGTTAGGAGCTGGGGGGGTTGGTGCTGGGTTAGGGTTGGGGTTAGGATGGGGTGGGGCTGGGGGTTAGGGTTAGGGTTAGAGTGTGGTTGGGTTAGGTTTGGGATTGGGGTTGGGGTTAGGTTTGGGGTTGGGGTAGGGATAGGGTTAGGGTAGGATAGGGTTAGGGCTGTGGGTTAGGGTTAGGTTGGGGTTGGAGTTGGGGTTGGGATAGGGTAAGGTTGGAATAGGTATAGGGTTAGGGTTAGGTTGGGGTTAGGGTTAGGGTTAGGTTTGGGATTGGGGTTAGGGTTAAGGTTCGTGTGGGGTTGGGGTTAGGGTGGGGGTTAGAGTTGGGGGTAGAGTTAGGGTTAGGGTGAGGGTTGGGGGTAGGGTTATGGTTGGGGTTAGGGTTAGGGTTGGGGGTTAGGGTTAGGGTTGAGGGTAGGGTTAGGGATAGGGTTAGGCTTCGGGATAGTGTTTGGGTTGGAGTTGTGGTTCGGGTTAGGGTTAGAGTTAGGGTTGGGGTTAGGGTCGGGGTTGGGGTTAGAGTCAGGGTTGGGGATAGGGTTAGGGTTGGGGTTGGAGTTAGGGTTAGAGTTTGGATTAGGGTTAGATTTAGGGTTAGGGTTGGGGACTAGGTTTAGATTGGGTTAGGGTTAGGAGCTGGGGGGTTGGTGCTGGGTTAGGGTTAGGGTTGGGGTTAGGATGGGGTGGGGTTGATAGTTGGGGCAAGGGGTTAGAGTTAGAGTGGGGTTGGGTTAGGTTTGGGATTGGGGTTAGGGTTAGGTTTGGGGTTGGGGTTCGGGTAGGGATTGGGTTAGGGTTAAGGTTAGGGTTAGGTTGGGATAGGGTTAGGGCTGTGGGTTAGGGTTAGGTTGGGGTTGGGGTTGGGATAGGGTTAGGGTTAGGTTGGGATAGGGATAGGGAGAGGGTTAGGGTTAGCTTAGGTTAGGGTTAGGGTTAGGGTTAAGGTTCACGTGGGGTTGGGTTAGGTTTGGGGTTGGGATTAGGGTTAGGGTGGGTTTGGGTTAGGTTTGTTATTGGGGTTAGGTTTGGGATTGGCGTTAGGGTTAGGATGGGGTTGGGTAAGGTTTGGGATTGGGGTTGGGGTTAGGGTTAGGGTTAGGATTAGGGTTAGGGCTCGGGTTGGGGTTTGGTTTGGGATTGGGGTTGGGGGTTAGGGTGAGGGTGAGTGTTAGGGTTAGGATTAGGGTTAGGGCTCGGGTTGGGGTTTGGTTTGGGATTGGGGTTGGGGGTTAGGGTGAGGGTGAGTGTTAGGGTTAGGGTTGGGGATAGGGTTGGGGTTGGGATTGGGATTAGGGTTTGGGTCAGGGTTAGTATTTGCGTTTGGGTTAGGGTTAGGGTTGGGGACTAGGTTTAGGTTGGGGTTAGGGTTAGGAGCTGGGGGGTTGGTGCTGGGTTAGGGTTAGGGTTAGGGTTGGGGTTAGGGTTAGGTTGGGGTTTGGGTTGGGACAGGGCTAGGTTGGGATAGGGATAGGGTTAGGGTTAAGGTTAGGGTTAGGTAGGGATAGGGTTTGGGCTGTGGGTTAGGGTTAGGTTGGGGTTTGGGTTGGGACAGGGCTAGGTTGGGATAGGGATAGGGTTAGGGTTAGGTTGGGTTTAGGTTGGGGTTAGGGTTAGGTTTGGGATTGGGGTTACGGTTAAGGTTCGCGTGGCGTTGGGTTAGGGTGGCGTTTGGGGTTAGGGTTGGGGGTAGAGTTAGGGTTAGGGTGCGGGTTGGGGGTAGGTTTATGGTTGGGGTTAGGGTTGAGGGTATGGTTAGGCTTAGGGTTTGGGTTGGGATTGGTGTTCAGGTTAGGGGCGATAGCGTTAGAGTTAGGGTTGGGGTTTGGGTTAGGGTTAGGGTTGGGGTTTGGGTTAGGTTTAGGGGCAATAAGGTTAGGGTTAGGGTTGGGGTTGGGTTTAGGGTTGGAGTTTGGATTAGGGTTAGGGGCTGGGGTGTGGGGTTTGGGGGGCAGGGGCGGGTTGGGGGTTGGGGATTGGGGTTAGGGTTAAGGTTAGGTTAGGTTGGGGTTAGGGAAAAGGTTGGGATAGGGTTAGTGTTAAGGTTAGGGTTAGGGTTGGGGTTGGGGTTGGGGTTAGGGTTGGGGCTTGGATTAGGGTTAGGGGCGATAGGGTTAGGGTTGGGGTTTGTATTAGGGTTAGGGTTGGGGTTAGGGTTAGGGGCGATAGGGTTAGGGTTAGGGTTAGGTTAGGTTGGGGTTAGGATAGGGTTAGGGTTAGGGTTAGGGTTAAGGTTAGGTTAGGTTGGAGTTGAAGTTAGGGTTAGGGTTAGGATTAAGGTTAGGTTAGGTTGGAGTTGGGGTTGGGGTTAGGGTTAGGTTGGGGTTGGGGTTAAGGTTAGGGGCTGGGTTGTGAGGTTTGGGGGGGTGGTGTGGGTTGGGGGTTGGGGATTGGGGTTAGGGTTAAGGTTAGGTTGGGGTTAGGGTTAGGGTTGGGATAGGGTTGGGGTTGGGGTTGGGGTTGGGGGTTAGGGGTTGGGGTTAGGGGTTGGGGTTAGGGGTTGGGGTTAGGGTTGGGGTTGGGGTTGGGGTTGGGGTTGGGGTGTGGGGTGTGGGGTTTGGGTTAGGGTTGGGGTTGGGGTTGGGGTTGGGGTTGGGGTTGGGGTGTGGGGTTTGGGTTAGGGTTGGGGTTGGGGTTAGGTTTGGGATTGGTGTTAGGGTTAGGATTAGGGTTAGGGTGGGGTTGGGTAAGGTTTGGGATTGGGGTTGGGGTTATGGTTAGGTTAGGTTTGGGATTGGGGTTAGGGTTAGGGTGGGGTTGCGTTAGGTTTGGGATTGGGGTTGGGTTAGGTTTGGGATTGGGGTTAGGGTTAGGGTTAGGGTGTGGTTGGGTTAGGTTTGGGATTGAGGTTAGGGTTAGGGTTAGGTTTGGGATTGGGGTTGGGGTTAGGGTTAGGTTGGGGTTTGGTTAGGTTTGGGATTGGGGTTGGGGTTAGCGTGGGGTTGGGTTAGGTTTGGGATTGGGGTTGGGGTTAGTGTTATGGTTAGGGTTAGGGTGGGGTTGGGTTAGGTTTGGGATTGGGGTTAGGGTTAGGTTAGGTTTGGGATTGGGGTTGGGGTTAGGTTTGGGATTGGGATTAGTCTTAGGTTTGGGATTTGGTTGGGGTTGGGTTAGGTTTGGGATTGGGGTTGGTGGTTAGGGTTCGGGTGGGGGTTGGGGTTAGGGTTGGTGGTAGAGTTAGGGTTAGGGTGAGGGTTGGGGGTAGATTTACGGTTGGGGTTAGGGTTGGGGGTTAGGGTTGAGGGTAGGGTTAGGGTTGGGGTTGGGGGTTGGGATTGGGGTTAGGGATAGGGTTAGGCTTTGCGATAGGGTTAGGATTAGGGTTTGGGTTTGGGGTTGGGACTGGGTTAGGGTTTAGGTCGAGATAGGGTTAGGGTTAGGGTTGGGGACTAGATTTAGGTTGGGGTTAGGGTTAGGAGCTGGGGGGTTGGTGCTGGGTTAGGGTTAGGGTTGGGATTAGGGTTGGGGTTAGTAGTTGGGGCTGGGGGTTAGGGTTAGGTTCGGTTTGGGGTTGGGGTTGGGGTAGGGATAGGGTTAGGGTTAAGGTTAGGGTTAGGTTGGGATAGGGTTAGGGCTGTGGGTTAGGGTTAGGTTGGGGTTGGGGTTGGGATAGGTTTAGGTTGGGATAGGGATAGGGTTAGGGTTAGGGTTGGGGTTGGGGTTAGGGTTGGGGTTGGGGTTGGGGTTGGGGTTGGGGTTAGGGGTAGAGTTAGGGTTAGGGTGAGGGTTGGGGGTAGGGTTATGGTTGGGGTTAGGGTTAGGGTTGGGGGTTAGGGTTAGGGTTGAGGGTAGGTTTTGGGTTAGGGTTAGGGTTTGGGTTGGGGTTGGGGTTAGAGTTAGGGTTGGGATTTGGGTTAGGGTTGGGGTTTGGATTAGGTTAGGTTTGGGATTGGGGTTGGGGTTAGAGTTAGGGTGGGGTTGGGTTAGGTTTGGGATTGAGGTTTGGGTTAGGGTTAGGGTTAGGTTGGGTTTGGGTTAGTTTTGGGATTGGGGTTGGGGTTGGGGTTAGCGTGGGGTTGGGTTAGGTTTGGGATTGGGGTTGGTGGTTAGGGTTCGGGTGGGGGTTGGGGTTAGGGTTACGGTTGGGGTTAGGGTTAGGGTGGGGGTTGGGGTTCAGGTTGGGGGTAGGGTTAGGGTGAGGGTTGGGGTTAAGGTTGGGGGTTATGGTTAGGGTGGGGTTAGGGTTGGGGTTTATGTTAGGGTTTGGGTTGGGGTTGGGATTGGGATTAGTGATAGGGTTTATGTTAGGGTTAGGGTTTGGGATTGGGTTGGGGTTGGGGTTGGGGTTAGGGTTGGGGTTAAAGTTAGGGTTAGAATTAGCCTTACGATAGGGTTGGGGTTAGGGTTGGGGGTTAGGGTTGGAGTTAGGGTTGGAGTTGTGATAGGGTTAGGATTAGGGTTAGTTTGGGGTTTGGTTAGGTTTGGGATTGGGGTTAGGGTTAGGTATTGGATTGGGGTTAGGTTTGGGAATGGGGTTAGGGTTAGGTTTGGGATTTGGTTGGGGTTAGGGTTAGGGTGGGGTTGGGTTAGATTTCGGATTGAGGTTGGTGGTTAGGGTTAGTGTGGGGGTTGGGGTTAGGGTTGGGGGTGGAGTTTGAGTCAGGGTGATGGTTGTGGGTAGGGTTACTGTTGGGGTTAGGGTTAGGGTTGGGGTTAGGGTTGAGGGTAGGGTTTGGGTTGGGGGTTGGGATTGGGGTTAGGGATAGGGTTAGGGTTTGGGATTGGGGTTGGGGGTTAGGGTTAGGGATAGGTTAGGGTTGGGGATAGGGTTAGGGTTGGAGTTGGGATTGGGGTTCGGGATAGGGTTTGGGTCAGGGTTAGGGTTTGCGTATGGGTTAGGGTTAGGGTTGGGGACTAGGTTTAGGTTGGGGTTAGGGTTAGGAGCTGGGGGGGTTGGTGCTGGGTTAGGGTTGGGGTTAGGATGGGGTGGGGCTGGGGGTTAGGGTTAGGGTTAGAGTGTGGTTGGGTTAGGTTTGGGATTGGGGTTGGGGTTAGGTTTGGGGTTGGGGTAGGGATAGGGTTAGGGTAGGATAGGGTTAGGGCTGTGGGTTAGGGTTAGGTTGGGGTTGGAGTTGGGGTTGGGATAGGGTAAGGTTGGAATAGGTATAGGGTTAGGGTTAGGTTGGGGTTAGGGTTAGGGTTAGGTTTGGGATTGGGGTTAGGGTTAAGGTTCGTGTGGGGTTGGGGTTAGGGTGGGGGTTAGAGTTGGGGGTAGAGTTAGGGTTAGGGTGAGGGTTGGGGGTAGGGTTATGGTTGGGGTTAGGGTTAGGGTTGGGGGTTAGGGTTAGGGTTGAGGGTAGGGTTAGGGATAGGGTTAGGCTTCGGGATAGTGTTTGGGTTGGAGTTGTGGTTCGGGTTAGGGTTAGAGTTAGGGTTGGGGTTAGGGTCGGGGTTGGGGTTAGAGTCAGGGTTGGGGTTAGGGTTAGGGTTGGGGTTGGAGTTAGGGTTAGAGTTTGGATTAGGGTTAGATTTAGGGTTAGGGTTGGGGACTAGGTTTAGATTGGGTTAGGGTTAGGAGCTGGGGGGTTGGTGCTGGGTTAGGGTTAGGGTTGGGGTTAGGATGGGGTGGGGTTGATAGTTGGGGCAAGGGGTTAGAGTTAGAGTGGGGTTGGGTTAGGTTTGGGATTGGGGTTAGGGTTAGGTTTGGGGTTGGGGTTCGGGTAGGGATTGGGTTAGGGTTAAGGTTAGGGTTAGGTTGGGATAGGGTTAGGGCTGTGGGTTAGGGTTAGGTTGGGGTTGGGTTTGGTATAGGGTTAGGGTTAGGTTGGGATAGGGATAGGGAGAGGGTTAGGGTTAGCTTAGGTTAGGGTTAGGGTTAAGGTTCACGTGGGGTTGGGTTAGGTTTGGGGTTGGGATTAGGGTTAGGGTGGGTTTGGGTTAGGTTTGGTATTGGGGTTAGGTTTGGGATTGGCGTTAGGGTTAGGATGGGGTTGGGTAAGGTTTGGGATTGGGGTTGGGGTTAGGGTTAGGGTTAGGATTAGGGTTAGGGCTCGGGTTGGGGTTTGGTTTGGGATTGGGGTTGGGGGTTAGGGTGAGGGTGAGTGTTAGGGTTAGGGTTAGGGCTCGGGTTGGGGTTTGGTTTGGGATTGGGGTTGGGGGTTAGGGTGAGGGTGAGTGTTAGGGTTAGGGTTGGGGATAGGGTTGGGGTTGGGATTGGGATTAGGGTTTGGGTCAGGGTTAGTATTTGCGTTTGGGTTAGGGTTAGGGTTGGGGACTAGGTTTAGGTTGGGGTTAGGGTTAGGAGCTGGGGGGTTGGTGCTGGGTTAGGGTTAGGGTTAGGGTTGGGGTTAGGATGGGGTGGGGTTGGTGGTTGGGGCTAGGGGTTAGGGTTAGGGTTGGGATTTGGGTTTGGGTTGGGGTCAGGGTTAGGGTTTGGGTTTGCATTTGTGTTGGGGTTGGAGTTAGGGTTAGGGTTAGGGTTTGGGTTAGGGACTAGGTTTAGATTGGGGTTAGGGTTAGGAGCGGGGGTGTTGGTGCTGGGTTAGGGTTAGGGTTGGGGTTAGGATGGGGTGGTGTTGGTAGTTGGGGCTGGGGGTTAGGGTTAGGGTTAGAGTGTGGTTGGGTTAGGTTTGGGATTGGGGTTGGGGTTAGGTTTGGGGTTGGGGTTGGGCTAGGGATAGGGTTAGGGTTAAGGTTAGGGTTAGGTAGGGATAGGGTTAGGGCTGTGGGTTAGGGTTAGGTTGGGGTTTGGGTTGGGACAGGGCTAGGTTGGGATAGGGATAGGGTTAGGGTTAAGGTTGGGGTTAGGGTTAGGTTTGGGATTGGGGTTAGGGTTAAGGTTCGCGTGGCGTTGGGTTAGGGTGGCGTTTGGGGTTAGGGTTGGGGGTAGAGTTAGGGTTAGGGTGCGGGTTGGGGGTAGGTTTATGGTTGGGGTTAGGGTTGAGGGTATGGTTAGGCTTAGGGTTTGGGTTAGGGTTTGGGTTGGGATTGGTGTTCAGGTTAGGGGCGATAGCGTTAGAGTTAGGGTTGGGGTTTGGGTTAGGTTTAGGGGCAATAAGGTTAGGGTTAGGGTTGGGGTTGGGTTTAGGGTTGGAGTTTGGATTAGGGTTAGGGGCTGGGTTGTGGGGTTTGGGGGGCAGTGGCGGGTTGGGGGTTGGGGATTGGGGTTAGGGTTAAGGTTAGGTTAGGTTGGCGTTAGGGAAAAGGTTGGGATAGGGTTAGTGTTAAGGTTAGGGTTAGGGTTGGGGTTGGGGTTGGGGTTAGGGTTGGGGCTTGGATTAGGGTTGGGGCGATAGGGTTAGGGTTGGGGTTTGTATTAGGGTTAGGGTTGGGGTTAGGGTTAGGGGCGATAGGGTTAGGGTTAGGGTTAGGTTAGGTTGGGGTTAGGATAGGGTTAGGGTTAGGGTTAGGGTTAAGGTTAGGTTAGGTTGGAGTTGAAGTTAGGGTTAGGGTTAGGATTAAGGTTAGGTTAGGTTGGAGTTGGGGTTGGGGTTAGGGTTAGGTTGGGGTTGGGGTTAAGGTTAGGTGCTGGGTTGTGAGGTTTGGGGGGGTGGTGTGGGTTGGGGGTTGGGGATTGGGGTTAGGGTTAAGGTTAGGTTGGGGTTAGGGTTGGGATAGGGTTGGGGTTGGGGTTGGGGTTGGGGGTTAGGGGTTGGGGTTAGGGGTTGGGGTTAGGGGTTGGGGTTAGGGGTTGGGGTGTGGGGTTTGGGTTAGGGTTGGGGTTGGGGTGTGGGGTTTGGGTTAGGGTTGGGGTTAGGTTTGGGATTGGTGTTAGGGTTAGGATTAGGGTTAGGGTGGGGTTGGGTAAGGTTTGGGATTGGGGTTAGGATTAGGGTTAGGGTGGGGTTGGGGTTATGGTTAGGTTAGGTTTGGGATTGGGGTTAGGGTTAGGGTGGGGTTGCGTTAGGTTTGGGATTGGGGTTGGGTTAGGTTTGGGATTGGGGTTGGGGTTAGGGTTAGGTTTGGGATTGGGGTTGGGGTTAGCGTGGGGTTGGGTTAGGTTTGGGATTGGGGTTGGGGTTAGTGTTATGGTTAGGGTTAGGGTGGTTAGGGTTAGGGTTAGGGTTAGGGTTAGGGTTAGGGTTAGGGTTAGGGTGGGGTTGGGTTAGGTTTGGGATTGGGGTTAGGGTTAGGTTAGGTTTGGGATTGGGGTTGGGGTTAGGTTTGGGATTGGGATTAGTCTTAGGTTTGGGATTTGGTTGGGGTTGGGTTAGGTTTGGGATTGGGGTTGGTGGTTAGGGTTCGGGTGGGGGTTGGGGTTAGGGTTGGTGGTAGAGTTAGGGTTAGGGTTAGGGTGAGGGTTGGGGGTAGATTTACGGTTGGGGTTAGGGTTGGGGGTTAGGGTTGAGGGTAGGGTTAGGGTTGGGGTTGGGGGTTGGGATTGGGGTTAGGGATAGGGTTAGGCTTTGCGATAGGGTTAGGATTAGGGTTTGGGTTTGGGGTTGGGACTGGGTTAGGGTTTAGGTTGAGATAGGGTTAGGGTTAGGGTTAAGGTTAGGGGCTGGGGTGTGGAGTTTAGGGGGCGGGGGCGGGTTGGGGGTTGGGGTTAGGGTTAGGGTTAAGGTTAGGTTGGGGTTGGGGTTAGGGTTAAGGTTTGGTTAGGTTGGGGTTGGGGTTAGGATTAGGGTTGGGATAGGGTTAGGGTTAGGGTTGGGATTAGGGTTAGAGTTAGGGTTGGGGTTGGGGGCGATAAGGTTAGGGTTAGGGTTGGGGTTTGGATTAGGGTTAGGGTTGGGGTTTGGGTTAGGTTTAGGGGCAATAAGGTTAGGGTTAGGGTCGGGGTTGGGGTTAGGGTTGGGGTTTGGGTAGGAGTTGGGACTGGGTTAGGGTTGAGATAGGGTTAGGGTTAGAGTTAAGGTTAGGGGCTGGGGTGTGGGGTTTAGGGGGCTGGGGTGGGTTGGGGGTTGGGGTTAGGGTTAAGGTTAGGTTGGGGTTGGGGTTAGGGTTAGGGTTAATGTTTGTTTAGGTTGGGGTTGGGGTTAGGGTTGGGACAGGGCTAGGTTGGGATCGGGATAGGGTTAGGGTTAGGTTGGGGTTAGGGTTAGGTTTGGGATTGGGGTTAGGGTTAGGTTTGGGGTTGGGGTTGGGGTTAGGGTTGGGGGTAGAGTTAGAGTAAGGGTGAGGGTTGGGGGTAGGTTTATGGTTGGGGTTAGGGTTGAGGGTAGGGTTAGGCTTAGGGTTTGGATTAGGGTTAGGGTTTGGGTTCGGGTTAGGGTTGGAGTTGGGATTTGGGTTAGGGTTGGGGTTTGGATTAGGGTTTGGGTTAGGGTTGGGAGTGGGGTTAGGGTTATGGTTTGGGTTAGGGTTGGGGTTAGAGTTAGAGTTTGGGTTTGGGTTAGGGCTGTGGGTTAGGGTTAGGTTGGGGTTGGGGTTGGGATAGGGTTAGGTTTGGGATTGGGGTTAGGGTTAAGGTTCACGTGGGGTTGGGTTAGGTTTGGGATTGGTGTTAGGGTTAGGATTAGGGTTAGGGTGGGGTTCGGTAAGGTTTGGGATTGGGGTTGGGTTGGGTTAGGTTTGGGATTGGGGTTAGGGTTAGGGTTAGGGTTAGGGTTAGGGTTAGGGTTAGGGTTAGGGTTAGGGTTAGGGTTAGGGTTAGGGTTAGGGTTAGGGTTAGGGTTAGGGTTAGGGTTAGGGTTAGGGTTAGGGTTAGGGTTAGGGTTAGGGTTAGGGTTAGGGTTAGGGTTAGGGTTAGGGTTAGGGTTAGGGTTAGGGTTAGGGTTAGGGTTAGGGTTAGGGTTAGGGTGGGGTTGGGTTAGGTTTGGAATTGGGGTTGGGTTGGGTTAGGTTTGGGATTGGGGTTAGGGTTAAGGTGGGTTTAGGTTAGATTTGGGATTAGGGTTGGGGTTGGGGTTAGGGTGGGGTTGGGTTAGGTTTGAGTTTGGGATTGGGGTTGGGTTTAGGGTTAGGGTGGGGTTGGGTTAGGTTTGGGATTGGAGTTGGGGTTAGTGTTAGGGTTAGGTTTGGGATTGGGGTTTGAGTTAGGGTGGGGTTGGGTTAGGTTTGGGATTGAGTTTAGGGTTAGGTTTGGGATTGGGGTTTGGGTTAGGGTTAGGTTGGGGTTTGGTTAGGTTTGGGATTGGGGTTGGGGTTGGGGTTAGGGTTAGCGTGGGGTTGGGTTAGGTTTGGGATTGTGGTTGGGGTTAGGGTTATGGTTAGGGTGGGGTTGGGTTAGGTTTGGGATTGGGGTTAGGGTTAGGGTTAGGTTAGGTTTGGGTTAGGGTTAGAGTTGGGGTTTGGGTTAGTGTTAGGGGCGATAGGGTTAGGGTTTGGGTTAGGATTAGGGTTGGGGTTTGGGTTAGGTTGAGGGGCAATAAGGTTAGGGTTAGGGTTGGGGTTGGGTTTGGATTAGGGTTAGGGGCTGGGGTGTGGGGTTTGGGGCGGGGGCGGGTTGGGGTTAGGGTTAAGGTTAGGTTAGGGTTGGGGTTAGGGTTAGGGAAAAGGTTGGGATAGGGTTAGTGTTAGGGTTAGGGTTAGGGTTGGGGTTGGGGTTAGAGTTGGGGCGATAGGGTTAGGGTTGGGGTTTGTATTAAGGTTAGGTTGGGGTTAGGGTTAGGGGCGATAGGGCTAGGGTTAGGGTTGGGGTTGGATTAGGGTTTGGGTTAGGGTTAAGGTTAGGGGCTCGGGTGTGGGGTTTGGGTGGCGGGGGCGGGTTGGGGTTAGGATTAGGGTTAGGGTTAAGGTTAGGTTAGGATAGGGTTAGGGTTAGGGTTAAGGTTAGGTTAGGTTGGAGTTGAGGTTAGTGTTAGGGTTAGGATTAAGGTTAGGTTAGGTTGGAGTTCATGTTGGGGTTGGGGTTGGGGTTAGGTTGGGGTTAAGGTTAGGGGCTGGGGTGTGAGGTTTGGGGGCGGGGCGGGTTGGGGATTGGGGTTTGGGGTTAGGGTTAGGTTAAGGTTAGGTTGGGGTTAGGGTTAGGGTTGAGATAGGGTTAGGTTTAGGGTTAAGGGCTGCGGTGTGGGGGCGGGTTGGGGGTTGGGGGTTGGGGTTAGGGTTAGGGTTAGGGTTAGGGTTAAGGTTTGGTTTGGGGTTTGGGGTTAGGATTAGGGTTAGTGTTGGGATAGGGTTAGGGTTAGGGGCTGGGGTGGGGGTGAGGGTTGGGGGTTGGGGTTAGGGGCTAGGGTGGGGGTGGGGGTGAGGGTGGGGGTGAGGGTTGGGGGTTAGGGTTAGGGGCTGGGGTGGGGGTGGGGGTGGGGGTGAGGGTGGGGGTGAGGGTTGGGGGTTAGGGTTGGGGGTTAGGGTTAGGGTTAGAGGTGGGGGTGAGGGTCAGGGTTGGAGTTAGGGTTGGGATAGGGTTAGGGTTAGGGGCTGGGGTGGGGGTGGGGGTGAGGGTTGGGGTTAGGGTTGGGATAGGGTTAGGGTTAGGGGCTGGGTTGGGGGATAGGGTTAGAGTTAGGGTTAGGGGCTGGGGTGGGGGTGAGGGTTGGGGGTTAGGGTTAGGGTTAGGGGCTGGGATAGGGTTAGGGTTAGAGTTAGGGGCTGGGGTGGGGGTTAGGGTTAAGGTTAGGGGCTGGGATAGGGTTAGGGGCGATAGGGTTAGGGTCGATAGGGTTAGGGTTAGAGTTAGGGTTAGGGGCTGGGATAGGGTTAGGGTTAGGGGCTGGGGTGGGGGGTTAGGGTTAGGGGCTGGGATGGGGTTAGGGTTAGGGTTTGGATTAGGATTAGGGTTGGGGTTTGGGTTAGGTTTAGGGGCAATAAGGTTAGGGTAAGGGTTGGGGTTGGGTTTGGATTACGGTTAGGGGCTGGGGTGTGGGGTTTGGGGGTGGGGGCGGGTTGGGGTTAGGGTTAAGGTTAGGTTAGGGTTGGGGTTAGGGTTAGGGAAAAGGTTGGGATAGGGTTAGTGTTAGGGTTAGGGTTAGGGTTGGGGTTGGGGTTAGAGTTGGGGCGATAGGGTTAGGGTTGGGGTTTGTATTAAGGTTAGGGTTGGGGTTAGGGTTAGGGGCGATAGGGCTAGGGTTAGGGTTGGGGTTGGATTAGGGTTTGGGTTAGGGTTAAGGTTAGGGGCTCGGGTGTGGGGTTTGGGTGGCGGGGGCGGGTTGGGGTTAGGATTAGGGTTAGGGTTAAGGTTAGGTTAGGTTAGGATAGGGTTAGGGTTAAGGTTAGGTTAGGTTGGAGTTGAGGTTAGTGTTAGGGTTAGGATTAAGGTTAGGTTAGGTTGGAGTTCATGTTGGGGTTGGGGTTGGGGTTAGGGTTAGGTTGGGGTTAAGGTTAGGGGCTGGGGTGTGAGGTTTGGGGGCGGGGCTGGTTGGGGATTGGGGTTAGGGTTAGGGTTAAGGTTAGGTTGGGGTTAGGGTTAGGGTTGAGATAGGGTTAGGGTTAGGGTTAAGGGCTGGGGTGTGGGGGCGGGTTGGGGTTGGGGTTAGGGTTAAGGTTAGGTTGGGTTAGGGTTAGGGTTAAGGTTTGGTTAGGGTTGGGTTTGGGGTTAGGATTAGGGTTAGTGTTGGGATAGGGTTAGGGTTAGGGACTGGGGTGGGGGTGAGGGTTGGGGGTTGGGGTTAGGGTTAGGGGCTAGGGTGGGGGTTAGGGTTGGGGGTTAGGGTTAGGGGCTGGGGTGGGGGTGGGGGTGGGGGTGAGGGTTGGGGGTTAGGGTTAGGGTTGGGGGTTTGGGTTAGGGTTAGGGGCAGAGGTGGGGGTGAGGGTGAGGGTTGGGGTTAGGGTTGGGATAGGGTTAGGGGCGATAGGGTTAGGGTCGATAGGGTTAGGGTTAGGGTTAGAGTTAGGGGCTGGGGTGGGGGTGAGGGTGGGGGTGAGGGTTGGGGGTTAGGG
>NW_026867597.1:83084-95584 GCF_020745735.1 Hemiscyllium ocellatum | reverse complement strand
GATACAGTGTGTGTGTGTGTGAGAGAGATACAGTGTGTGTGTGTGTGAGAGAGATACAGTGTGTGTGTGTGTGTGAGAGAGATACAGTGTGTGTGTGTGTGTGAGAGAGAGATACAGTGAGTGTGTGTGAGAGAGATACAGTGAGTGTGTGTGAGAGAGATACAGTGAGTGTGTGAGAGAGATACAGTGTGTGTGTGAGAGAGATACAGTGAGTGTGTGTGTGAGAGAGATAGTGTGTGTGTGTGTGTGAGAGAGATACAGTGAGTGTGTGTGAGAGAGATACAGTGAGTGTGTGTGAGATACAGTGAGTGTGTGTGAGAGAGATACAGTGTGTGTGTGTGAGAGAGATACAGTGAGTGTGTGTGAGAGAGATACAGTGTGTGTGTGTGTGTGAGAGAGATACAGTGAGTGTGTGTGAGAGAGATACAGTGAGTGTGTGTGAGATACAGTGAGTGTGTGTGAGAGAGATACAGTGTGTGTGTGTGAGAGAGATACAGTGAGTGTGTGTGAGATACAGTGTGTGTGTGTGAGAGAGATACAGTGTGTGTGTGTGAGAGAGATACAGTGTGTGTGTGTGTGTGAGAGAGATACAGTGTGTGTGTGTGTGAGAGAGATACAGTGTGTGTGTGTGTGTGAGAGAGAGATACAGTGAGTGTGTGTGAGAGATACAGTGAGTGTGTGTGAGAGAGATACAGTGAGTGTGTGTGAGAGAGATACAGTGTGTGTGTGAGAGAGATACAGTGAGTGTGTGTGTGAGAGAGATAGTGTGTGTGTGTGTGTGAGAGAGATACAGTGAGTGTGTGTGAGAGAGATACAGTGAGTGTGTGTGAGATACAGTGAGTGTGTGTGAGAGAGATACAGTGTGTGTGTGTGAGAGAGATACAGTGAGTGTGTGTGAGAGAGATACAGTGTGTGTGTGTGTGTGAGAGAGATACAGTGAGTGTGTGTGAGAGAGATACAGTGAGTGTGTGTGAGATACAGTGAGTGTGTGTGAGAGAGATACAGTGTGTGTGTGTGAGAGAGATACAGTGAGTGTGTGTGAGATACAGTGAGTGTGTGTGAGAGAGATACAGTGTGTGTGTGTGAGAGAGATACAGTGAGTGTGTGTGAGAGAGATACAGTGTGTGTGTGTGTGTGAGAGAGATACAGTGAGTGTGTGTGAGAGAGATACAGTGTGTGTGTGTGAGAGAGATACAGTGTGTGTGTGTGAGAGAGATACAGTGTGTGTGTGTGTGAGAGATACAGTGTGTGTGTGTGTGAGATACAGTGAGTGTGTGTGTGAGAGAGATACAGTGAGTGTGTGTGTGAGAGAGATACAGTGAGTGTGTGTGTGAGAGAGATACAGTGAGTGTGTGTGTGAGAGAGATACAGTGAGTGTGTGTGTGAGAGAGATACAGTGAGTGTGTGTGTGAGAGAGATACAGTGAGTGTGTGTGTGAGAGAGATACAGTGTGTGTGTGTGAGAGAGATACAGTGTGTGTGTGTGTGAGAGAGATACAGTGTGTGTGTGTGTGTGAGAGAGATACAGTGTGTGTGTGTGTGTGAGAGAGATACAGTGAGTGTGTGTGAGAGAGATACAGTGAGTGTGTGTGAGAGAGATACAGTGAGTGTGTGTGAGAGAGATACAGTGAGTGTGTGTGAGAGAGATACAGTGTGTGTGTGAGAGAGATACAGTGAGTGTGTGTGTGAGAGAGATACAGTGTGTGTGTGTGTGTGAGAGAGATACAGTGAGTGTGTGTGAGAGAGATACAGTGAGTGTGTGTGAGAGAGATACAGTGAGTGTGTGTGAGAGAGATACAGTGTGTGTGTGAGAGAGATACAGTGAGTGTGTGTGTGAGAGAGATACAGTGTGTGTGTGTGTGTGAGAGAGATACAGTGAGTGTGTGTGAGAGAGATACAGTGAGTGTGTGTGAGATACAGTGAGTGTGTGTGAGAGAGATACAGTGTGTGTGTGTGAGAGAGATACAGTGAGTGTGTGTGAGAGAGATACAGTGTGTGTGTGTGTGTGAGAGAGATACAGTGAGTGTGTGTGAGAGAGATACAGTGAGTGTGTGTGAGAGAGATACAGTGAGTGTGTGTGAGAGAGATACAGTGAGTGTGTGTGAGATACAGTGAGTGTGTGTGAGAGAGATACAGTGTGTGTGTGTGAGAGAGATACAGTGAGTGTGTGTGAGAGACAGTGAGTGTGTGTGAGAGAGATACAGTGTGTGTGTGTGAGAGAGATACAGTGAGTGTGTGTGAGAGAGATACAGTGTGTGTGTGTGTGAGAGAGATACAGTGAGTGTGTGTGAGAGAGATACAGTGAGTGTGTGTGAGAGAGATACAGTGAGTGTGTGTGAGAGAGATACAGTGAGTGTGTGTGAGAGAGATACAGTGAGTGAGTGTGTGTGAGAGAGATACAGTGAGTGAGTGTGTGTGAGAGAGATACAGTGAGTGTGTGTGTGTGAGAGAGATACAGTGAGTGTGTGTGTGAGAGAGATACAGTGAGTGTGTGTGTGAGAGAGAGTGTGTGTGTGAGAGAGATACAGTGAGTGTGAGAGAGATACAGTGAGTGTGTGAGAGAGATACAGTGAGTGTGAGAGAGATACAGTGAGTGTGTGAGAGAGATACAGTGAGTGTGTGAGAGAGATACAGTGAGTGTGTGTGTGTGAGAGAGATACAGTGAGTGTGTGTGAGAGAGATACAGTGAGTGTGTGTGAGAGAGATACAGTGAGTGTGTGTGAGAGAGATACAGTGTGTGTGTGAGAGAGATACAGTGAGTGTGTGTGTGAGAGAGATACAGTGAGTGTGTGTGTGAGAGAGATAGTGTGTGTGTGTGTGTGAGAGAGATAGTGTGTGTGTGTGTGTGAGAGAGATAGTGTGTGTGTGTGTGTGTGTGTGAGAGAGATAGTGTGTGTGTGTGTGTGAGAGAGATACAGTGTGTGTGTGTGAGAGAGATACAGTGAGTGTGTGTGAGAGAGATACAGTGTGTGTGTGTGTGTGAGAGAGATACAGTGAGTGTGTGTGAGAGAGATACAGTGAGTGTGTGTGAGAGAGATACAGTGAGTGTGTGTGAGATACAGTGAGTGTGTGTGAGAGAGATACAGTGTGTGTGTGTGAGAGAGATACAGTGAGTGTGTGTGAGATACAGTGAGTGTGTGTGAGAGAGATACAGTGTGTGTGTGTGAGAGAGATACAGTGTGTGTGTGTGAGAGAGATACAGTGTGTGTGTGTGTGTGAGAGAGATACAGTGAGTGTGTGTGAGAGAGATACAGTGAGTGTGTGTGAGAGAGATACAGTGAGTGTGTGTGAGAGAGATACAGTGAGTGAGTGTGTGTGAGAGAGATACAGTGAGTGAGTGTGTGTGAGAGAGATACAGTGAGTGTGTGTGTGTGAGAGAGATACAGTGAGTGTGTGTGTGAGAGAGATACAGTGAGTGTGTGTGTGAGAGAGAGTGTGTGTGTGAGAGAGATACAGTGAGTGTGAGAGAGATACAGTGAGTGTGTGAGAGAGATACAGTGAGTGTGTGAGAGAGATACAGTGAGTGTGTGAGAGAGATACAGTGAGTGTGTGAGAGAGATACAGTGAGTGTGTGAGAGAGATACAGTGAGTGTGTGAGAGAGATACAGTGAGTGTGTGTGTGAGAGAGATACAGTGAGTGTGTGTGAGAGAGATACAGTGAGTGTGTGTGTGTGAGAGAGATACAGTGAGTGTGTGTGTGTGAGAGAGATACAGTGAGTGTGTGTGTGTGAGAGATACAGTGAGTGTGTGTGTGTGAGAGATACAGTGAGTGTGTGTGTGTGAGAGATACAGTGAGTGTGTGTGTGTGAGAGATACAGTGAGTGTGTGTGTGTGAGAGATACAGTGAGTGTGTGTGTGTGAGAGATACAGTGAGTGTGTGTGAGAGAGATACAGTGAGTGTGTGTGAGAGAGATACAGTGAGTGTGTGTGAGAGAGATACAGTGAGTGTGTGTGTGTGAGAGAGATACAGTGAGTGTGTGTGTGTGAGAGAGATACAGTGAGTGTGTGTGTGAGAGACAGTGTGTGTGAGAGAGAGATACAGTGAGTGTGTGAGAGAGAGATACAGTGAGTGTGTGAGAGAGAGATACAGTGAGTGTGTGTGTGAGAGATACAGTGAGTGTGTGTGTGAGAGATACAGTGAGTGTGTGTGTGAGAGATACAGTGAGTGTGTGTGTGAGAGAGATACAGTGAGTGTGTGTGTGAGAGATAGTGAGTGTCTGTGTGAGAGATACAGTGAGTGTCTGTGTGAGAGATACAGTGAGTGTCTGTGTGAGAGATACAGTGAGTGTCTGTGTGAGAGATACAGTGAGTGTGTGTGAGAGAGATACAGTGAGTGTGTGTGAGAGAGATACAGTGAGTGTGTGTGTGAGAGAGATACAGTGAGTGTGAGAGATACAGTGAGTGTGTGTGTGAGAGAGATACAGTGAGTGTGTGTGTGAGAGAGATACAGTGAGTGTGTGTGAGAGAGATACAGTGAGTGTGTGTGTGAGAGAGATACAGTGAGTGTGAGAGATACAGTGAGTGTGTGTGTGAGAGAGATACAGTGAGTGTGTGTGTGAGAGAGATACAGTGAGTGTGTGTGTGAGAGAGATACAGTGAGTGTGTGTGTGAGAGAGATACAGTGAGTGTGTGTGTGAGAGAGATACAGTGAGTGTGTGTGTGTGTGAGAGATACAGTGAGTGTGTGTGAGAGAGATAGTGTGTGTGTGAGAGAGATAGTGTGTGTGTGAGAGATACAGTGAGTGTGTGTGTGAGAGATACAGTGAGTGTGTGTGAGAGAGATACAGTGAGTGTGTGTGTGTGAGAGAGATACAGTGAGTGTGTGTGTGTGAGAGAGATACAGTGAGTGTGTGTGTGAGAGAGATACAGTGAGTGTGTGTGTGAGAGACAGTGTGTGTGAGAGAGAGATACAGTGAGTGTGTGAGAGAGAGATACAGTGAGTGTGTGAGAGAGAGATACAGTGAGTGTGTGAGAGAGAGATACAGTGAGTGTGTGTGTGAGAGATACAGTGAGTGTGTGTGTGAGAGATACAGTGAGTGTGTGTGTGAGAGAGATACAGTGAGTGTGTGTGTGAGAGATAGTGAGTGTCTGTGTGAGAGATACAGTGAGTGTCTGTGTGAGAGATACAGTGAGTGTCTGTGTGAGAGATACAGTGAGTGTCTGTGTGAGAGATACAGTGAGTGTCTGTGTGAGAGATACAGTGAGTGTCTGTGTGAGAGATACAGTGAGTGTGTGTGAGAGAGATACAGTGTGTGTGTGTGAGAGAGATACAGTGAGTGTGTGTGTGAGAGAGATACAGTGAGTGTGAGAGATACAGTGAGTGTGTGTGTGAGAGAGATACAGTGAGTGTGTGTGTGAGAGAGATACAGTGAGTGTGTGTGAGAGAGATACAGTGAGTGTGTGTGTGAGAGGGATACAGTGAGTGTGAGAGATAGTGAGTGTGTGTGTGAGAGAGATACAGTGAGTGTGTGTGTGAGAGAGATACAGTGAGTGTGTGTGTGAGAGAGATACAGTGAGTGTGTGTGTGTGTGAGAGATACAGTGAGTGTGTGTGTGAGAGAGATAGTGTGTGTGTGAGAGAGATAGTGTGTGTGTGAGAGATACAGTGAGTGTGTGTGTGAGAGATACAGTGAGTGTGTGTGTGAGAGATACAGTGAGTGTGTGTGTGAGAGATACAGTGTGTGTGTGTGAGAGAGATACAGTGTGTGTGTGAGAGATACAGTGAGTGTGTGTGAGAGATACAGTGAGTGTGTGTGAGAGATACAGTGAGTGTGTGTGTGAGAGAGATACAGTGAGTGTGTGTGTGAGAGAGATACAGTGAGTGTGTGTGTGAGAGAGATACAGTGAGTGTGTGTGAGAGAGATACAGTGAGTGTGTGTGTGAGAGAGATACAGTGAGTGTGTGTGTGAGAGAGAGTGTGTGTGTGAGAGAGAGTGTGTGTGTGAGAGAGAGTGTGTGTGTGAGAGAGAGTGTGTGTGTGAGAGAGATACAGTGAGTGTGAGAGAGATACAGTGAGTGTGTGAGAGAGATACAGTGAGTGTGTGAGAGAGATACAGTGAGTGTGTGAGTGAGAGAGATACAGTGAGTGTGTGTGTGAGAGAGATACAGTGAGTGTGTGTGTGAGAGAGATACAGTGCGTGTGTGTGAGAGAGATACAGTGCGTGTGTGTGAGAGAGATACAGTGAGTGTGTTTGTGAGAGAGATACAGTGAGTGTGTGTGTGAGAGATGTGTGTGTGAGAGAGATACAGTGAGTGTGAGAGATACAGTGAGTGTGTGTGTGAGAGATACAGTGAGTGTGTGTGTGAGAGATACAGTGAGTGTGTGTGTGAGAGATACAGTGAGTGTGTGTAAGAGAGATACAGTGAGTGTGTGTGAGAGAGATACAGTGAGTGTGAGAGAGAGATACAGTGAGTGTGTGAGAGAGATACAGTGAGTGAGTGTGTGAGAGAGATACAGTGCGTGTGTGTGAGAGAGATACAGTGAGTGTGTGTGTGAGAGATACAGTGAGTGTGTGTGTGAGAGAGATACAGTGAGTGTGAGAGATACAGTGAGTGTGTGTGTGAGAGAGATACAGTGAGTGTGTGTGTGAGAGAGATACAGTGAGTGTGAGAGATACAGTGAGTGTGTGTGTGAGAGAGATACAGTGAGTGTGTGTGTGAGAGAGATACAGTGAGTGTGTGTGTGAGAGAGATACAGTGAGTGTGAGAGATACAGTGAGTGTGTGTGTGAGAGAGATACAGTGAGTGTGTGTGTGAGAGAGAGTGTGTGTTTGTGAGAGAGATACAGTGAGTGTGTGTGTGAGAGATGTGTGTGTGAGAGAGATACAGTGAGTGTGTGTGAGAGAGATACAGTGAGTGTGTGTGAGAGAGATACAGTGAGTGTGTGTGAGAGAGATACAGTGAGTGTGTGTGTGAGAGAGATACAGTGAGTGTGAGAGATACAGTGAGTGTGTGTGTGAGAGAGATACAGTGAGTGTGTGTGTGAGAGAGAGTGTGTGTTTGTGAGAGAGATACAGTGAGTGTGTGTGTGAGAGATACAGTGAGTGTGAGAGATACAGTGAGTGTGTGTGAGAGAGATACAGTGAGTGTGTGTGTGTGAGAGATACAGTGAGTGTGTGTGTGAGAGAGAGTGTGTGTGTGAGAGAGATACAGTGTGTGTGTGAGAGAGATACAGTGTGTGTGTGAGAGAGATACAGTGTGTGTGTGAGAGAGATACAGTGAGTGTGTGTGTGAGAGAGATACAGTGAGTGTGTGTGAGAGAGATACAGTGAGTGTGTGTGTGTGAGAGAGATACAGTGAGTGTGTGTGTGTGAGAGAGATACAGTGAGTGTGTGTGTGTGAGAGATACAGTGAGTGTGTGTGTGTGTGAGAGATACAGTGAGTGTGTGTGTGTGAGAGAGATACAGTGAGTGTGTGTGTGTGAGAGAGATACAGTGAGTGTGTGTGTGAGAGACAGTGAGTGTGTGTGAGAGAGAGATACAGTGAGTGTGTGAGAGAGAGATACAGTGAGTGTGTGTGTGAGAG
Source organism: Hemiscyllium ocellatum (assembly GCF_020745735.1). Classification (NCBI taxonomy): domain Eukaryota; kingdom Metazoa; phylum Chordata; class Chondrichthyes; order Orectolobiformes; family Hemiscylliidae; genus Hemiscyllium; species Hemiscyllium ocellatum. The sequence continues at coordinate 88,063 of NW_026867597.1, read as the reverse complement.
ATACAGTGAGTGTGTGTGTGAGAGATACAGTGAGTGTGTGTGAGAGATATACAGTGAGTGTGTGTGTGAGAGAGATACAGTGAGTGTGTGTGTGAGAGATACAGTGAGTGTGTGTGTGAGAGATACAGTGAGTGTGTGTGTGAGAGATAGTGAGTGTGTGTGTGAGAGATACAGTGAGTGTGTGTGTGAGAGAGATACAGTGAGTGTGTGTGTGAGAGAGATACAGTGAGTGTGTGTGTGAGAGAGATACAGTGAGTGTGAGAGATACAGTGAGTGTGTGTGTGAGAGAGATACAGTGAGTGTGTGTGTGTGAGAGATACAGTGTGTGTGTGTGTGAGAGATACAGTGTGTGTGTGTGAGAGAGATACAGTGAGTGTGTGAGAGAGATACAGTGAGTGTGTGAGAGAGATACAGTGAGTGTGTGTGTGAGAGAGATACAGTGAGTGTGTGTGTGAGAGAGATACAGTGAGTGTGTGTGAGAGAGATACAGTGAGTGTGTGTGAGAGAGAGTGTGTGTGTGAGAGAGAGTGTGTGTGTGAGAGAGAGTGTGTGTGTGAGAGAGAGTGTGTGTGTGAGAGAGATACAGTGAGTGTGAGAGAGATACAGTGAGTGTGAGAGAGATACAGTGAGTGTGTGAGAGAGATACAGTGAGTGTGTGAGAGAGATACAGTGAGTGTGTGTGTGAGAGAGATACAGTGCGTGTGTGTGAGAGAGATACAGTGCGTGTGTGTGTGAGAGATACAGTGAGTGTGTGTGTGAGAGATACAGTGAGTGTGTGTGTGAGAGAGATACAGTGAGTGTGAGAGATACAGTGAGTGTGTGTGTGAGAGAGATACAGTGAGTGTGTGTGTGAGAGAGAGTGTGTGTTTGTGAGAGAGATACAGTGAGTGTGTGTGTGAGAGATGTGTGTGTGAGAGAGATACAGTGAGTGTGTGTGAGAGAGATACAGTGAGTGTGTGTGAGAGAGATACAGTGAGTGTGTGTGAGAGAGATACAGTGAGTGTGTGAGAGAGATACAGTGAGTGTGTGTGTGAGAGAGATACAGTGAGTGTGTGTGTGAGAGAGATACAGTGAGTGTGTGTGAGAGAGATACAGTGAGTGTGTGTGTGAGAGAGATACAGTGAGTGTGTGTGTGAGAGAGAGTGTGTGTGTGAGAGAGAGTGTGTGTGTGAGAGAGAGTGTGTGTGTGAGAGAGATACAGTGAGTGTGAGAGAGATACAGTGAGTGTGAGAGAGAGATACAGTGAGTGTGTGTGAGAGAGATACAGTGAGTGTGTGTGTGAGAGATACAGTGAGTGAGTGTGAGAGAGATACAGTGAGTGTGAGAGAGATACAGTGAGTGTGAGAGAGATACAGTGAGTGTGAGAGAGAGATACAGTGAGTGTGTGAGAGAGATACAGTGAGTGTGTGAGTGAGAGAGATACAGTGCGTGTGTGTGTGAGAGATACAGTGCGTGTGTGTGTGAGAGATACAGTGAGTGTGTGTGTGAGAGATACAGTGAGTGTGTGTGTGAGAGAGATACAGTGAGTGTGAGAGATACAGTGAGTGTGTGTGTGAGAGAGATACAGTGAGTGTGTGTGTGAGAGAGAGTGTGTGTTTGTGAGAGAGATACAGTGAGTGTGTGTGTGAGAGATGTGTGTGTGAGAGAGATACAGTGAGTGTGTGTGAGAGAGATACAGTGAGTGTGTGTGAGAGAGATACAGTGAGTGTGTGTGTGAGAGATACAGTGAGTGTGTGTGAGAGAGATACAGTGAGTGTGAGAGATACAGTGAGTGTGTGTGAGAGAGAGATACAGTGAGTGTGTGTGTGAGAGAGATACAGTGAGTGTGTGTGTGAGAGAGATACAGTGAGTGTGTGTGAGAGAGATACAGTGAGTGTGTGTGTGAGAGAGATACAGTGAGTGTGTGTGTGTGAGAGAGATACAGTGAGTGTGTGTGTGTGAGAGAGATACAGTGAGTGTGTGTGTGTGAGAGAGATACAGTGTGTGTGTGTGAGAGAGATACAGTGTGTGTGTGTGAGAGAGATACAGTGTGTGTGTCTGAGAGAGATACAGTGTGTGTGTGTGTGTGAGAGAGATACAGTGAGTGTGTGTGTGTGAGAGAGATACAGTGAGTGTGTGTGTGAGAGAGAGATACAGTGTGTGTGTGAGAGAGATACAGTGTGTGTGTGTGAGAGAGATACAGTGTGTGTGTGTGTGAGAGAGATACAGTGAGTGTGTGTGTGAGAGAGATACAGTGAGTGTGTGTGTGTGAGAGAGATACAGTGAGTGTGTGTGTGAGAGAGATACAGTGAGTGTGTGTGTGAGAGAGATACAGTGAGTGTGTGTGTGAGAGAGATACAGTGAGTGTGTGTGTGAGAGATACAGTGAGTGTGTGTGTGTGAGAGATACAGTGAGTGTGTGTATGAGAGAGATACAGTGTGTGTGTGTGAGAGAGATACAGTGAGTGTGTTTGTGAGAGAGATACAGTGAGTGTGTTTGTGAGAGAGATACAGTGAGTGTGTGTGTGAGAGATGTGTGTGTGAGAGAGATACAGTGAGTGTGAGAGATACAGTGAGTGTGTGTGAGAGAGATACAGTGTGTGTGTGTGAGAGAGATACAGTGTGTGTGTGTGAGAGAGATACAGTGTGTGTGTGTGAGAGAGATACAGTGTGTGTGTGTGAGAGAGATACAGTGTGTGTGTGAGAGAGATACAGTGTGTGTGTGTGAGAGAGATAGTGTGTGTGTGTGAGAGAGATAGTGTGTGTGTGTGAGAGAGATACAGTGAGTGTGTGTGTGTGTGAGAGAGATACAGTGTGTGTGTGTGAGAGATACAGTGTGTGTGTGTGAGAGAGATACAGTGTGTGTGTGTGAGAGAGATACAGTGTGTGTGTGTGAGAGAGATACAGTGTGTGTGTGTGAGAGAGATACTGTGTGTGTGTGAGAGAGATACAGTGTGTGTGTGTGAGAGAGATACAGTGTGTGTGTGTGAGAGAGATACAGTGAGTGTGTGTGTGTGAGAGAGATACAGTGAGTGTGTGTGTGAGAGAGAGATAGTGTGTGTGTGAGAGAGATACAGTGAGTGTGTGTGTGTGAGAGAGATACAGTGAGTGTGTGTGTGTGAGAGAGATACAGTGAGTGTGTGTGTGTGAGAGAGATACAGTGAGTGTGTGTGTGAGAGAGATACAGTGAGTGTGTGTGTGTGAGAGAGATACAGTGAGTGTGTGTGTGTGAGAGAGATACAGTGTGTCTGTGTGAGAGAGATACAGTGTGTGTGTGTGAGAGAGAGATACAGTGAGTGTGTGTGTGTGAGAGAGATACAGTGAGTGTGTGTGTGAGAGAGAGATACAGTGTGTGTGTGAGAGAGATACAGTGTGTGTGTGTGAGAGAGATACAGTGTGTGTGTGAGAGAGATACAGTGTGTGTGTGTGAGAGAGATACAGAGTGTGTGTGTGAGAGAGATACAGTGGATGTGTGTGTGAGAGAGATACAGTGTGTGTGTGTGAGAGAGATACAGTGAGTGTGTGTGTGTGAGAGAGATACAGTGAGTGTGTGTGTGAGAGAGATACAGTGAGTGTGTGTGTGTGTGAGAGAGATACAGTGAGTGTGTGTGTGAGAGATACAGTGTGTGTGAGAGAGATACAGTGAGTGTGTGAGAGAGATACAGTGAGTGTGAGAGAGATACAGTGAGTGTGAGAGAGATACAGTGCGTGTGTGTGAGAGAGATACAGTGCGTGTGTGTGAGAGAGATACAGTGAGTGTGTGTGAGAGAGATACAGTGAGTGTGTGTGTGAGAGAGAGATACAGTGTGTGTGTGTGAGAGAGATACAGTGAGTGTGTGTGTGAGAGAGATACAGAGTGTGTGTGTGAGAGAGATAGTGAGTGTGTGTGTGAGAGAGATACAGTGAGTGTGTGTGAGAGAGAGAGTGTGTGTGTGTGAGAGATACAGTGAGTGTGTGTGTGAGAGAGAGTGTGTGTGTGAGAGAGATACAGTGAGTGTGTGTGTGAGAGAGATACAGTGTGTGTGTGTGTGAGAGAGATACAGTGAGTGTGTGTGAGATACAGTGAGTGTGTGAGAGAGATACAGTGAGTGTGTGTGTGAGAGAGAGTGTGTGTGTGTGAGAGAGATACAGTGTGTGTGTGTGGGTGAGAGAGATACAGTGAGTGTGTGTGTGAGAGAGATACAGTGAGTGTGTGTGTGAGAGAGATACAGTGAGTGTGTGTGTGAGAGAGATACAGTGTGTGTGTGTGCGAGAGATACAGTGTGTGTGTGTGCGAGAGATACAGTGTGTGTGTGTGCGAGAGATACAGTGTGTGTGTGAGAGAGATACAGTGAGTGTGTGTGTGAGAGAGATACAGTGAGTGTGTGTGTGAGAGATACAGTGAGTGTGTGTGAGAGAGAGATAGTGTGTGAGAGAGATAGAGTGAGTGTGTGTGTGAGAGAGATAGAGTGAGTGTGTGTGTGAGAGAGATACAGTGAGTGTGTGTGTGAGAGAGATACAGTGAGTGTGTGTGTGAGAGAGATACAGTGAGTGTGTGTGTGAGAGAGATACAGTGAGTGTGTGAGAGAGATACAGTGAGTGTGTGTGTGAGAGAGATACAGTGAGTGTGTGTGTGAGAGAGATAGTGAGTGTGTGTGTGAGAGAGATACAGTGAGTGTGTGTGTGAGAGAGAGTGTGTGTGTGTGAGAGAGATACAGTGAGTGTGTGTGTGTGAGAGAGTGTGTGTGTGTGAGAGAGATACAGTGAGTGTGTGTGTGAGAGAGATACAGTGAGTGTGTGAGAGAGATACAGTGAGTGTGTGAGAGAGATACAGTGAGTGTGAGAGAGATACAGTGTGTGTGTGTGAGAGAGATACAGTGAGTGTGTGTGTGTGAGAGAGATACAGTGAGTGTGTGTGTGAGAGAGATAGTGAGTGTGTGTGTGAGAGAGATACAGTGAGTGTGTGTGTGAGAGAGAGTGTGTGTGTGTGAGAGAGATACAGTGAGTGTGTGTGTGAGAGAG
>NW_026867597.1:0-82588 GCF_020745735.1 Hemiscyllium ocellatum | reverse complement strand
TCGGTGTGTGTGTGAGAGATACAGTGTGTGTGTGAGATACAGTGCGTGAGAGAGAGATACAGTGAGTGTGCGTGAGAGAGAGATACAGTGAGTGTGTGTGAGATACAGTGAGTGTGTGTGCGAGAGATACAGTGAGTGTGTGTGAGAGAGATACAGTGTGTGTGTGTGCGAGAGATACAGTGAGTGTGTGTGAGAGAGATACAGTGTGTGTGAGAGAGATACAGTGAGTGTGTGTGAGAGAGATAGTGTGTGTGTGAGAGAGATACAGTGAGTGTGTGTGTGAGAGAGATACAGTGAGTGTGTGTGAGAGAGATACAGTGAGTGTGTGTGAGAGAGATACAGTGTGTGTGTGTGCGAGAGATACAGTGTGTGTGTGTGAGAGAGATACAGTGTGTGTGTGTGAGAGAGATACAGTGTGTGTGTGTGAGAGAGATACAGTGTGTGTGTGTGAGAGAGAGATACAGTGTGTGTGTGTGAGAGAGATACAGTGAGTGTGTGTGTGTGAGAGAGATACAGTGAGTGTGAGAGAGATACAGTGAGTGTGAGAGAGATACAGTGAGTGTGAGAGAGATACAGTGAGTGTGTGAGAGATACAGTGAGTGTGAGAGAGATACAGTGAGTGTGAGAGAGATACAGTGAGTGTGAGAGAGATACAGTGTGTGTGTGAGAGATACAGTGTGTGTGTGAGAGATACAGTGTGTGTGAGAGATACAGTGTGTGTGTGAGAGATACAGTGTGTGTGTGAGATACAGTGCGTGAGAGAGAGATACAGTGAGTGTGCGTGAGAGAGAGATACAGTGAGTGTGTGTGAGATACAGTGAGTGTGTGTGCGAGAGATACAGTGAGTGTGTGTGAGAGAGATACAGTGTGTGTGTGTGCGAGAGATACAGTGAGTGTGTGTGAGAGAGATACAGTGTGTGTGAGAGAGATACAGTGAGTGTGTGTGAGAGAGATAGTGTGTGTGTGAGAGAGATACAGTGAGTGTGTGTGTGAGAGAGATACAGTGAGTGTGTGTGAGAGAGATACAGTGAGTGTGTGTGAGAGAGATACAGTGTGTGTGTGTGCGAGAGATACAGTGTGTGTGCGAGAGATACAGTGAGTGTGTGTGAGAGATACAGTGTGTGTGTGAGAGATACTGTGTGTGTGTGAGAGATACAGTGTGTGTGCGAGAGATACAGTGAGTGTGTGTGAGAGAGATACAGTGAGTGTGTGTGTGAGAGAGATACAGTGAGTGTGTGTGAGAGAGATACAGTGTGTGTGTGTGAGAGAGATACAGTGTGTGTGTGTGAGAGAGATACAGTGTGTGTGTGTGAGAGAGATACAGTGTGTGTGTGTGAGAGAGATACAGTGTGTGTGTGTGAGAGAGATACAGTGAGTGTGTGTGAGAGAGATACAGTGAGTGTGTGTGAGAGAGATACAGTGTGTGTGTGTGAGAGATACAGTGTGTGTGTGTGAGAGAGATACAGTGTGTGTGTGTGAGAGAGATACAGTGTGTGTGTGTGAGAGAGATACAGTGTGTGTGTGTGAGAGAGATACAGTGAGTGTGTGTGAGAGAGATACAGTGAGTGTGTGTGAGAGATATAGTGTGTGTGTGAGAGAGATACAGTGAGTGTGTGTGAGAGAGATACAGTGTGTGTGTGTGCGAGAGATACAGTGTGTGTGCGAGAGATACAGTGAGTGTGTGAGAGAGATACAGTGAGTGTGTGCGAGAGATACAGTGAGTGTGTGTGTGAGAGAGATAGTGTGTGTGTGTGAGAGAGATAGTGTGTGTGTGAGAGATACAGTGTGTGTGAGAGAGATACAGTGAGTGTGTGTGTGAGAGAGATACAGTGAGTGTGTGTGAGAGAGATAGTGTGTGTGTGTGAGAGAGATACAGTGAGTGTGTGTGAGAGATACAGTGTGTGTGTGTGCGAGAGATACAGTGTGTGTGCGAGAGATACAGTGAGTGTGTGTGAGAGATACAGTGTGTGTGTGAGAGATAGTGTGTGTGTGTGTGAGAGATACAGTGTGTGTGCGAGAGATACAGTGTGTGTGTGTGAGAGAGATACAGTGTGTGTGTGTGTGAGAGAGATACAGTGAGTGTGTGTGAGAGAGATACAGTGAGTGTGTGTGAGAGAGATACAGTGAGTGTGTGTGAGAGAGATACAGTGTGTGTGTGTGAGAGAGATACAGTGAGTGTGTGTGTGAGAGAGATACAGTGAGTGTGAGAGATACAGTGAGTGTGTGTGTGAGAGAGATACAGTGAGTGTGTGTGTGAGAGAGATAGTGTGTGTGTGTGAGAGAGATACAGTGTGTGTGTGTGAGAGAGATACAGTGTGTGTGTGTGAGAGAGATACAGTGTGTGTGTGTGAGAGAGATACAGTGTGTGTGTGTGAGAGAGATACAGTGAGTGTGTGTGAGAGAGATACAGTGAGTGTGAGAGAGATACAGTGAGTGTGTGAGAGATACAGTGAGTGTGTGAGAGATACAGTGAGTGTGAGAGATACAGTGAGTGTGAGAGATACAGTGAGTGTGTGAGAGATACAGTGAGTGTGTGAGAGATACAGTGTGTGTGTGAGAGATACAGTGTGTGTGTGAGAGATACAGTGTGTGTGTGAGAGATACAGTGAGTGTGCGTGAGAGAGAGATACAGTGAGTGTGCGTGAGAGAGAGATACAGTGAGTGTGTGTGAGATACAGTGAGTGTGTGTGCGAGAGATACAGTGTGTGTGTGTGTGAGAGAGATACAGTGTGTGTGTGTGTGAGAGAGATACAGTGAGTGTGTGTGAGAGAGATACAGTGTGTGTGTGTGAGAGAGATACAGTGAGTGTGTGTGAGAGAGATAGTGTGTGTGTGCGAGAGATACAGTGAGTGTGTGTGAGAGAGATACAGTGTGTGTGTGTGAGAGAGATACAGTGTGTGTGTGTGCGAGAGATACAGTGTGTGTGCGAGAGATACAGTGAGTGTGTGAGAGAGATACAGTGAGTGTGTGCGAGAGATACAGTGAGTGTGTGTGTGAGAGAGATAGTGTGTGTGTGTGAGAGAGATACAGTGTGTGTGTGTGAGAGAGATACAGTGTGTGTGTGAGAGATACAGTGTGTGTGAGAGATACAGTGTGTGTGTGAGAGATAGTGTGTGTGTGAGAGATACAGTGAGTGTGTGTGTGAGAGATACAGTGAGTGTGTGTGTGAGAGATACAGTGAGTGTGTGTGTGAGAGAGATACAGTGAGTGTGTGTGAGAGATACAGTGTGTGTGAGAGAGATACAGTGAGTGTGTGTGAGAGAGATACAGTGAGTGTGTGTGTGAGAGATACAGTGAGTGTGTGTGTGAGAGAGATACAGTGAGTGTGTGTGAGAGAGATACAGTGTGTGTGAGAGAGATACAGTGAGTGTGTGTGAGAGAGATACAGTGAGTGTGTGTGAGAGAGATACAGTGTGTGTGTGTGCGAGAGATAGTGTGTGTGAGAGAGATACAGTGTGTGTGTGAGAGATACAGTGTGTGTGTGAGAGATACAGTGTGTGTGTGAGAGATACAGTGTGTGTGTGTGAGAGAGATACAGTGAGTGTGTGTGAGAGAGATACAGTGAGTGTGTGTGTGAGAGAGATACAGTGAGTGTGAGAGATACAGTGAGTGTGTGTGTGAGAGATACAGTGAGTGTGTGTGTGAGAGAGATACAGTGAGTGTGTGTGTGTGAGAGAGATACAGTGAGTGTGTGTGTGAGAGAGATAGTGTGTGTGTGTGAGAGAGATACAGTGTGTGTGAGAGAGATACAGTGTGTGTGAGAGAGATACAGTGTGTGTGAGAGAGATACAGTGTGTGTGTGAGAGATAGTGTGTGTGTGTGTGAGAGATACAGTGAGTGTGTGTGAGAGAGATACAGTGAGTGTGTGTGTGAGAGATACAGTGAGTGTGAGAGATACAGTGAGTGTGTGTGTGAGAGATACAGTGAGTGTGTGTGTGAGAGAGATAGTGTGTGTGTGTGAGAGAGATACAGTGTGTGTGTGTGAGAGAGATACAGTGTGTGTGTGTGAGAGAGATACAGTGTGTGTGTGTGAGAGAGATACAGTGTGTGTGTGTGAGAGAGAGATACAGTGTGTGTGTGTGAGAGAGATACAGTGAGTGTGTGTGTGTGAGAGAGATACAGTGAGTGTGAGAGAGATACAGTGAGTGTGAGAGAGATACAGTGAGTGTGAGAGAGATACAGTGAGTGTGAGAGAGATACAGTGAGTGTGTGAGAGATACAGTGAGTGTGAGAGAGATACAGTGAGTGTGAGAGAGATACAGTGAGTGTGAGAGAGATACAGTGTGTGTGTGAGAGATACAGTGTGTGTGTGAGAGATACAGTGTGTGTGAGAGATACAGTGTGTGTGTGAGAGATACAGTGTGTGTGTGAGATACAGTGCGTGAGAGAGAGATACAGTGAGTGTGCGTGAGAGAGAGATACAGTGAGTGTGTGTGAGATACAGTGAGTGTGTGTGCGAGAGATACAGTGAGTGTGTGTGAGAGAGATACAGTGTGTGTGTGTGCGAGAGATACAGTGTGTGTGCGAGAGATACAGTGAGTGTGTGAGAGAGATACAGTGAGTGTGTGCGAGAGATACAGTGAGTGTGTGTGTGAGAGAGATAGTGTGTGTGTGTGAGAGAGATACAGTGTGTGTGTGAGAGATACAGTGAGTGTGTGCGAGAGATACAGTGAGTGTGTGTGTGAGAGAGATACAGTGAGTGTGTGTGTGAGAGAGATACAGTGAGTGTGTGTGTGAGAGAGATACAGTGAGTGTGTGTGTGAGAGAGATACAGTGAGTGTGTGTGTGAGAGAGATACAGTGAGTGTGTGTGTGCGAGAGATACAGTGTGTGTGTGTGCGAGAGATACAGTGTGTGTGTGTGCGAGAGATACAGTGTGTGTGTGTGAGATACAGTGTGTGTGTGTGAGAGATACAGTGAGTGTGTGCGTGAGATACAGTGAGTGTGTGTGAGAGAGATACAGTGTGTGTGAGAGAGATACAGTGAGTGTGTGTGAGAGAGATAGTGTGTGTGTGAGAGAGATACAGTGAGTGTGTGTGAGAGAGATACAGTGTGTGTGTGTGTGCGAGAGATACAGTGTGTGTGCGAGAGATACAGTGAGTGTGTGAGAGAGATACAGTGAGTGTGTGAGAGAGATACAGTGAGTGTGTGTGAGAGATACAGTGTGTGTGTGTGCGAGAGATACAGTGTGTGTGCGAGAGATACAGTGAGTGTGTGCGAGAGATACAGTGAGTGTGTGCGAGAGATACAGTGAGTGTGTGTGTGAGAGAGATAGTGTGTGTGTGTGAGAGAGATACAGTGTGTGTGAGAGAGATACAGTGAGTGTGTGTGTGAGAGAGATACAGTGAGTGTGTGTGAGAGAGATACAGTGTGTGTGAGAGAGATACAGTGAGTGTGTGTGAGAGAGATACAGTGAGTGTGTGTGAGAGAGATACAGTGAGTGTGTGTGAGAGAGATACAGTGAGTGTGTGTGAGAGAGATACAGTGTGTGTGTGTGTGAGAGATACAGTGAGTGTGTGTGAGAGAGATACAGTGAGTGTGTGTGTGAGAGAGATAGTGTGTGTGTGTGTGAGAGAGATACAGTGAGTGTGTGTGTGTGAGATACAGTGAGTGTGAGAGAGATACAGTGAGTGTGTGTGTGAGAGAGATACAGTGAGTGTGTGTGAGAGATACAGTGAGTGTGTGTGAGAGAGATACAGTGAGTGTGTGTGAGAGAGATACAGTGAGTGTGTGTGAGAGAGATACAGTGAGTGTGAGAGATACAGTGAGTGTGAGAGATACAGTGAGTGTGAGAGATACAGTGAGTGTGAGAGATACAGTGAGTGTGAGAGATACAGTGAGTGTGAGAGATACAGTGAGTGTGAGAGATACAGTGAGTGTGAGAGATACAGTGAGTGTGAGAGATACAGTGAGTGTGAGAGATACAGTGAGTGTGAGAGATACAGTGAGTGTGTGTGTGAGAGATACAGTGAGTGTGTGTGTGAGAGAGATACAGTGAGTGTGTGTGTGAGAGAGATACAGTGAGTGTGTGTGTGAGAGAGATACAGTGAGTGTGTGTGTGAGAGAGATACAGTGAGTGTGTGTGTGAGAGAGATACAGTGTGTGTGTGTGAGAGAGATACAGTGTGTGTGTGTGAGAGAGATAGTGTGTGTGTGAGAGAGATACAGTGAGTGTGTGTGTGTGAGAGAGATACAGTGTGTGTGTGTGAGAGAGATACAGTGAGTGTGTGTGTGAGAGAGATACAGTGAGTGTGTGTGTGAGAGAGATAGTGAGTGTGTGAGAGATACAGTGAGTGTGTGAGAGATAGTGAGTGTGTGAGAGATACAGTGAGTGTGTGAGAGATACAGATTGTGAGAGATACAGTGTGTGTGAGAGATACAGTGTGTGTGTGAGAGATACAGTGTGTGTGTGAGAGATACAGTGTGTGTGTGAGAGATACAGTGTGTGTGTGAGAGATACAGTGTGTGTGTGAGAGATACAGTGTGTGTGAGAGAGATACAGTGTGTGTGAGAGAGATACAGTGTGTGTGAGAGAGATAGTGTGTGTGAGAGAGAGATACAGTGAGTGTGTGTGAGATACAGTGAGTGTGTGTGTGCGAGAGATACAGTGAGTGTGTGTGCGAGAGATACAGTGAGTGTGTGTGCGAGAGATACAGTGAGTGTGTGTGCGAGAGATACAGTGTGTGTGTGTGTGAGAGAGATACAGTGTGTGTGTGAGAGAGATACAGTGTGTGTGTGTGAGAGAGATACAGTGAGTGTGTGTGAGAGAGATACAGTGAGTGTGAGAGATACAGTGAGTGTGTGTGAGAGAGATACAGTGAGTGTGAGAGATACAGTGAGTGTGTGTGAGAGAGATACAGTGAGTGTGTGTGAGAGAGATACAGTGTGTGTGTGTGAGAGAGATACAGTGAGTGTGTGTGAGAGATACAGTGAGTGTGTGTGAGAGAGATACAGTGTGTGTGTGTGAGAGAGATACAGTGTGTGTGTGTGTGAGAGAGATACAGTGAGTGTGTGTGTGAGAGAGATACAGTGAGTGTGTGTGTGTGAGAGAGATAGTGTGTGTGTGTGAGAGAGATACAGTGTGTGTGTGTGAGAGAGATACAGTGTGTGTGTGAGAGAGAGATACAGTGTGTGTGTGTGCGAGAGATAGTGTGTGTGAGAGAGAGATACTGTGTGTGTGTGAGAGAGAGATACAGTGAGTGAGTGTGCGAGAGATAGAGTGTGTGTGTGCGAGAGATAGAGTGTGTGTGTGCGAGAGATAGAGTGTGTGTGTGCGAGAGATACAGTGTGTGTGCGAGAGATACAGTGTGTGTGTGGGAGAGATACAGTGAGTGTGTGGGAGAGATACAGTGAGTGTGTGTGAGAGAGATACAGTGAGTGTGTGTGAGAGAGATACAGTGAGTGTGTGAGAGAGAGAGATACAGTGAGTGTGTGAGAGAGAGAGATACAGTGAGTGAGTGTGCGAGAGATACAGTGTGTGAGAGAGAGAGATACAGTGAGTGAGTGTGCGAGAGATACAGTGTGTGTGAGAGAGATACAGTGAGTGTGTGAGAGAGAGATACAGTGAGTGTGTGAGAGAGAGATACAGTGAGTGTGTGAGAGAGAGATACAGTGAGTGTGTGTGAGAGAGAGATACAGTGAGTGTGTGTGAGAAGAGATACAGTGAGTGAGTGTGAGAGAGAGATACAGTGTGTGTGTGCGAGAGATACAGTGTGTGTGCGAGAGATACAGTGTGTGTGCGAGAGATACAGTGAGTGTGTGCGAGAGATACAGTGAGTGTGCGAGAGATACAGTGAGTGTGCGAGAGATACAGTGAGTGTGCGAGAGATACAGTGAGTGTGCGCGAGAGATACAGTGAGTGTGCGCGAGAGATACAGTGAGTGTGCGCGAGAGATACAGTGAGTGTGTGTGCGAGAGATACAGTGAGTGTGCGCGAGAGAGATACAGTGAGTGTGCGTGAGAGAGATACAGTGAGTGTGTGTGCGCGAGAGATACAGTGTGTGTGCCAGAGATACAGTGTGTGAGAGAGATACAGTGAGTGTGTGTGAGAGAGATACAGTGAGTGTGTGTGGGAGAGATACAGTGAGTGTGTGTGGGAGAGATACAGTGAGTGTGTGGGAGAGATACAGTGAGTGTGTGTGAGAGAGATACAGTGAGTGTGAGAGAGAGAGATACAGTGAGTGTGTGAGAGAGAGAGATACAGTGAGTGTGTGAGAGAGAGAGATACAGTGAGTGAGTGTGCGAGAGATACAGTGTGTGAGAGAGAGAGATACAGTGAGTGAGTGTGCGAGAGATACAGTGTGTGTGAGAGAGATACAGTGAGTGTGTGAGAGAGAGATACAGTGAGTGTGTGAGAGAGAGATCCAGTGAGTGTGTGAGAGAGAGATACAGTGAGTGTGTGTGAGAGAGAGATACAGTGAGTGTGTGTGAGAGAGAGATACAGTGAGTGTGTGTGAGAGAGAGATACAGTGAGTGAGTGTGAGAGAGATACAGTGTGTGTGTGCGAGAGATACAGTGTGTGTGCGAGAGATACAGTGTGTGTGAGAGAGATACAGTGAGTGTGTGCGAGAGATACAGTGAGTGTGCGAGAGATACAGTGAGTGTGCGAGAGATACAGTGAGTGTGCGAGAGATACAGTGAGTGTGTGCGAGAGATACAGTGAGTGTGTGCGAGAGATACAGTGAGTGTGTGTGCGAGAGATACAGTGAGTGTGTGTGCGAGAGATACAGTGAGTGTGTGTGCGAGAGATACAGTGAGTGTGTGTGCGAGAGATACAGTGAGTGTGTGTGCGAGAGATACAGTGAGTGTGTGTGCGAGAGATACAGTGAGTGTGTGTGCGAGAGATACAGTGAGTGTGTGTGAGAGAGATACAGTGAGTGTGTGTGAGAGAGATACAGTGAGTGTGTGTGCGCGAGAGATACAGTGTGTGTGCCAGAGATACAGTGTGTGTGCCAGAGATACAGTGTGTGTGCGAGAGATAGTGTGTGTGAGAGAGATACAGTGAGTGTGTGTGGGAGAGATACAGTGAGTGTGCGGGAGAGATACAGTGAGTGTGTGAGAGAGAGATACAGTGAGTGTGTGAGAGAGAGATACAGTGAGTGTGTGTGAGAGAGAGATACAGTGAGTGAGTGTGCGAGAGATACAGTGTGTGTGTGCGAGAGATACAGTGTGTGTGAGAGAGATACAGTGAGTGTGTGTGAGAGAGATACAGTGAGTGTGTGTGCGCGAGAGATACAGTGTGTGTGCGAGAGATACAGTGTGTGTGCGAGAGATAGTGTGTGTGAGAGAGATACAGTGAGTGTGTGTGAGAGAGATACAGTGAGTGTGTGTGAGAGAGATACAGTGAGTGTGTGTGAGAGAGATACAGTGAGTGTGTGTGAGAGAGATACAGTGAGTGTGTGTGGGAGAGATACAGTGAGTGTGTGGGAGAGATACAGTGAGTGTGTGAGAGAGAGATACAGTGAGTGTGTGTGAGAGAGAGATACAGTGAGTGAGTGTGCGAGAGATACAGTGTGTGTGTGCGAGAGATACAGTGTGTGTGGGAGAGATACAGTGAGTGTGTGCGAGAGATACAGTGAGTGTGTGCGAGAGATACAGTGTGTGTGCGAGAGATACAGTGAGTGTGTGTGAGAGAGAGATACAGTGAGTGTGTGTGGGAGAGATACAGTGAGTGTGTGTGGGAGAGATACAGTGAGTGTGAGAGAGATACAGTGAGTGTGTGTGGGAGAGATACAGTGAGTGTGTGTGGGAGAGATACAGTGAGTGTGCGAGAGATAGTGTGTGCGAGAGATACAGTCAGTGTGTGCGAGAGATACAGTCAGTGTGTGCGAGAGATACAGTCAGTGTGTGCGAGAGATACAGTCAGTGTGTGCGAGAGATACAGTCAGTGTGTGCGAGAGATACAGTCAGTGTGTGCGAGAGATACAGTCAGTGTGTGCGAGAGATACAGTCAGTGTGTGCGAGAGATACAGTCAGTGTGTGCGAGAGATACAGTCAGTGTGTGCGAGAGATACAGTCAGTGTGTGCGTGAGATACAGTGAGTGAGTGTGTGTGAGATACAGTGAGTGTGTGTGTGAGATACAGTGAGTGTGTGTGTGAGATACAGTGAGTGTGTGTGTGAGATACAGTGAGTGTGTGTGTGAGATACAGTGAGTGTGTGTGTGAGATACAGTGAGTGTGTGTGGGAGAGATACAGTGAGTGTGTGGGAGAGATACAGTGAGTGTGTGGGAGAGAGAGATACAGTGAGTGAGTGTGCGAGAGATAGTGTGTGCGAGAGATACTGTCAGTGCGCGAGAGATACAGTGTGTGTGTGCGCGAGAGATACAGTGAGTGTGTGTGTGTGTGAGATACAGTGAGTGTGTGTGTGTGTGTGAGATACAGTGAGTGTGTGTGTGTGTGTGAGATACAGTGAGTGTGTGTGTGTGTGTGAGATACAGTGAGTGTGTGTGTGTGTGAGATACAGTGAGTGTGTGTGTGTGAGAGATACAGTGAGTGTGTGTGTGTGTGAGAGATACAGTGAGTGTGTGTGTGTGTGAGAGATACAGTGTGTGTGTGAGATACAGTGAGTGTGTGTGAGATACAGTGAGTGTGTGTGTGAGATACAGTGAGTGTGTGTGTGTGAGATACAGTGAGTGTGTGTGTGTGTGAGATACAGTGAGTGTGTGTGTGTGTGAGATACAGTGTGTGTGTGTGTGTGTGAGATACAGTGAGTGTGTGTGTGTGTGAGATAGTGAGTGTGTGTGTGTGTGTGAGATACAGTGAGTGTGTGTGTGTGTGAGAGATACAGTGAGTGTGTGTGTGTGTGAGAGATACAGTGAGTGTGTGTGTGTGTGTGAGATACAGTGAGTGTGTGTGTGTGTGTGAGATACAGTGAGTGTGTGTGTGTGTGTGAGATACAGTGAGTGTGTGTGAGATACAGTGAGTGTGTGTGAGATACAGTGAGTGTGTGAGATACAGTGAGTGTGTGTGTGAGATACAGTGAGTGTGTGTGTGTGAGATACAGTGAGTGTGTGTGAGAGAGAGATACAGTGTGTGCGAGAGATAGTGTGCGCGAGAGATACAGTGTGTGTGTGTGTGAGATACAGTGAGTGTGTGTGAGAGAGAGATACAGTGTGTGCGAGAGATACAGTGTGTGTGTGCGAGAGATATAGTGAGTGTGTGAGAGAGATACAGTGAGTGTGAGAGAGATACAGTGAGTGTGTGTGCGAGAGATACAGTGTGTGCGAGAGATACAGTGTGTGTGTGCGAGAGATACAGTGAGTGTGTGTGAGAGATAGTGAGTGTGTGTGAGAGATACAGTGAGTGAGTGTGTGAGAGAGTGATACAGTGTGTGTGTGTGAGATACAGTGAGTGTGTGTGTGCGAGAGATACAGTGAGTGTGTGTGTGCGAGAGATAGTGAGTGTGTGAGAGAGAGAGATACAGTGAGTGAGTGTGAGAGAGATACAGTGTGTGTGCGAGTGATACAGTGAGTGTGTGAGAGAGAGATACAGTGAGTGTGTGTGAGAGAGAGAGATCCAGTGAGTGAGTGTGTGTGTGAGAGATAGAGTGTGTGTGTGAGATACTGTATCTCACACACACACTCACTGTATCTCACACACACACACACTCACTGTATCTCTCACACACACACACTCACTGTATCTCACACACACACTCACTGTGAGTGTGTGTGTGTGAGAGATACAGTGAGTGTGTGTGTGTGTGAGATACAGTGAGTGTGTGTGTGAGATACAGTGAGTGTGTGTGTGAGATACAGTGAGTGTGTGTGTGTGAGAGATACAGTGAGTGTGTGTGTGTGAGAGATACAGTGAGTGTGTGTGTGTGAGATACAGTGAGTGTGTGAGAGAGAGAGATACAGTGAGTGTGTGAGAGAGAGAGATACAGTGAGTGTGTGAGAGAGAGAGATACAGTGAGTGTGTGAGAGAGAGAGATACAGTGAGTGTGTGTGTGAGAGAGATACAGTGTGTGTGTGTGAGAGAGATACTGTGTGTGTGAGAGAGATACTGTGTGTGTGTGTGAGAGATACAGTGTGTGTGTGTGAGAGATACAGTGAGTGAGTGTGTGAGAGATAGTGAGTGAGTGAGTGTGTGAGAGATAGTGAGTGAGTGTGTGTGAGAGATAGTGAGTGTGTGTGAGATACAGTGAGTGAGTGTGTGTGAGATACAGTGAGTGTGTGTGCGAGAGATACAGTGAGTGTGTGTGTGCGAGAGATACAGTGAGTGTGTGTGTGCGAGAGATACAGTGAGTGTGTGTGTGCGAGAGATACAGTGAGTGTGTGTGCGAGAGATACAGTGTGTGCGAGAGATACAGTGTGTGCGAGAGATACAGTGTGTGCGAGAGATACAGTGAGTGTGTGTGAGAGAGATACAGTGAGTGTGTGTGAGAGAGATACAGTGAGTGTGTGTGCGCGAGAGATACAGTGTGTGTGCGAGAGATACAGTGTGTGTGGGAGAGATACAGTGAGTGTGTGTGTGAGATAGTGAGTGTGTGAGAGAGAGATACAGTGAGTGTGTGTGTGTGAGAGAGATACAGTGAGTGTGTGAGAGAGAGAGATACAGTGAGTGTGTGGGAGAGATACAGTGAGTGTGTGCGAGAGATACAGTGAGTGTGTGCGAGAGATACAGTGTGTGTGCGAGAGATACAGTGTGTGTGCGAGAGAGATACAGTGAGTGTGTGTGTGAGAGAGATACAGTGAGTGTGTGTGAGAGAGATACAGTGAGTGTGTGTGAGAGAGATACAGTGAGTGTGTGTGCGCGAGAGATACAGTGTGTGCGCGAGAGATACAGTGTGTGTGGGAGAGATACAGTGAGTGTGTGTGTGAGATAGTGAGTGTGTGAGAGAGAGATACAGTGAGTGTGTGTGTGTGAGAGAGATACAGTGAGTGTGTGTGAGAGAGAGATACAGTGAGTGAGTGTGTGTGAGATACAGTGAGTGAGTGTGTGTGAGATACAGTGAGTGAGTGTGTGTGAGATACAGTGAGTGAGTGTGTGTGTGAGATACAGTGAGTGTGTGTGTGAGATACAGTGTGTGTGTGTGTGTGAGATACAGTGAGTGTGTGTGTGAGAGAGATACAGTGAGTGTGTGTGTGAGAGATACAGTGAGTGTGTGTGTGTGAGATACAGTGAGTGTGTGTGTGTGAGATACAGTGAGTGTGTGTGTGTGAGATACAGTGAGTGTGTGAGAGATACAGTGAGTGTGTGTGTGTGAGATACAGTGAGTGTGTGTGTGTGAGATACAGTGAGTGTGTGTGTGTGAGATACAGTGAGTGTGTGTGTGAGATACAGTGAGTGTGTGTGTGAGAGATACAGTGAGTGTGTGAGAGATACAGTGTGTGTGTGTGAGAGATACAGTGTGTGTGTGTGAGATACAGTGAGTGTGTGTGAGATACAGTGAGTGTGTGTGAGATACAGTGAGTGTGTGTGAGATACAGTGAGTGTGTGTGAGAGAGAGATACAGTGTGTGCGAGAGATAGTGTGTGCGAGAGATAGTGTGTGTGCGAGAGATAGTGAGTGTGTGCGAGAGATACAGTGAGTGTGTGAGAGAGATACAGTGAGTGTGTGAGAGAGATACAGTGAGTGTGTGAGAGAGATAGTGAGTGTGTGAGAGAGATACAGTGAGTGTGTGAGAGAGATACAGTGAGTGTGTGAGAGAGATACAGTGAGTGTGTGAGAGAGATACAGTGAGTGTGTGAGAGAGATACAGTGAGTGAGTGTGTGAGAGAGATACAGTGAGTGTGTGTGTGAGAGAGATACAGTGAGTGTGTGTGTGAGAGAGATACAGTGAGTGTGTGTGTGAGATACAGTGAGTGTGTGTGTGTGTGAGATACAGTGAGTGTGTGTGTGTGAGATACAGTGAGTGTGTGTGTGTGAGATACAGTGAGTGTGTGTGTGAGAGAGATACAGTGAGTGTGTGTGTGAGAGAGATACAGTGAGTGTGTGTGTGAGAGAGATAGTGTGTGTGAGATACAGTGAGTGTGTGTGAGAGATACAGTGAGTGTGTGTGTGAGAGAGATACAGTGAGTGTGTGTGAGAGAGAGATAGTGTGTGTGAGATACAGTGAGTGTGTGAGATACAGTGAGTGTGTGTGAGAGATACAGTGAGTGTGTGTGTGCGAGAGATACAGTGAGTGTGTGTGTGCGAGAGATACAGTGAGTGTGTGTGTGCGAGAGATAGTGAGTGTGTGTGAGAGAGAGATATAGTGAGTGTGTGTGAGAGAGAGATACAGTGAGTGTGTGTGTGAGAGAGAGATACAGTGAGTGTGTGTGTGAGAGAGATGCAGTGTGTGTGTGAGAGAGATGCAGTGTGTGTGAGAGAGAGATACAGTGAGTGAGTGTGTGTGAGATACAGTGAGTGAGTGTGTGTGAGATACAGTGAGTGAGTGTGTGTGAGATACAGTGAGTGAGTGTGTGAGAGATAGTGAGTGTGTGTGTGAGAGATTGAGTGTGTGTGTGTGAGATACAGTGAGTGTGTGTGTGTGAGATACAGTGAGTGTGCGTGTGCGAGAGATACAGTGAGTGTGCGTGTGTGAGATACAGTGAGTGTGTGAGAGAGAGAGATACAGTGAGTGTGTGTGTGAGAGAGATACAGTGAGTGTGTGTGAGAGAGATACAGTGAGTGTGTGTGTGCGAGAGATAGTGAGTGTGTGTGTGCGAGAGATACAGTGTGTGTGCGAGAGATACAGTGAGTGTGTGTGCGAGAGATACAGTGAGTGTGTGTGAGAGAGAGATACAGTGAGTGTGTGTGTGAGAGAGATACAGTGAGTGTGTGTGTGAGAGAGATACAGTGAGTGTGTGTGTGAGAGAGATACAGTGAGTGTGTGTGAGAGAGATACAGTGAGTGTGTGTGTGCGAGAGATACAGTGTGTGTGCGAGAGATACAGTGAGTGTGTGTGCGAGAGATACAGTGAGTGTGTGTGTGAGATAGTGAGTGTGTGAGAGAGAGATACAGTGAGTGTGTGTGTGTGAGAGAGATAGTGAGTGTGTGTGTGCGAGAGATACAGTGAGTGTGTGGGAGAGATACAGTGAGTGTGTGGGAGAGACACAGTGAGTGTGTGTGTGCGAGAGATAGTGAGTGTGTGTGAGAGAGAGATACAGTGAGTGTGTGTGTGAGAGAGAGATACAGTGAGTGTGTGTGAGAGAGAGATACAGTGAGTGTGTGAGAGAGATAGTGAGTGCGTGAGAGAGAGATACAGTGAGTGTGTGAGAGAGATACAGTGAGTGTGTGAGAGAGAGATACAGTGAGTGTGTGTGTGAGAGAGATACAGTGTGTGTGTGAGAGAGATGCAGTGTGTGTGTGAGAGAGATGCAGTGTGTGTGTGAGAGAGATGCAGTGTGTGTGAGAGAGAGATACAGTGAGTGAGTGTGTGTGAGATACAGTGAGTGAGTGTGTGTGAGATACAGTGAGTGAGTGTGTGAGAGATCCAGTGAGTGTGTGTGTGAGAGATACAGTGAGTGTGTGTGTGAGAGATAGTGAGTGTGTGTGTGAGAGATTGAGTGTGTGTGTGTGAGATACAGTGAGTGTGTGTGTGTGAGATACAGTGAGTGTGTGTGTGTGAGATACAGTGAGTGTGCGTGTGCGAGAGATACAGTGAGTGTGCGTGTGTGAGATACAGTGAGTGTGTGTGTGAGAGAGATACAGTGAGTGTGTGTGTGAGAGAGATACAGTGAGTGTGTGTGTGCGAGAGATAGTGAGTGTGTGTGTGCGAGAGATACAGTGTGTGTGCGAGAGATACAGTGAGTGTGTGTGCGAGAGAGATACAGTGAGTGTGTGTGAGAGAGAGATACAGTGAGTGTGTGTGTGAGAGAGATACAGTGAGTGTGTGTGTGAGAGAGATACAGTGTGTGTGCGAGAGATACAGTGAGTGTGTGTGCGAGAGATACAGTGAGTGTGTGTGTGCGAGAGATAGTGAGTGTGTGTGTGCGAGAGATACAGTGAGTGTGTGTGTGCGAGAGATACAGTGAGTGTGTGTGTGAGAGAGATACAGTGAGTGTGTGTGAGAGAGATACAGTGAGTGTGTGTGTGAGAGAGATACAGTGAGTGTGTGTGCGCGAGAGATACAGTGTGTGCGCGAGAGATACAGTGTGTGTGGGAGAGATACAGTGAGTGTGTGTGTGAGATAGTGAGTGTGTGAGAGAGAGATACAGTGAGAGTGAGTGTGTGAGAGAGAGATACAGTGAGTGTGTGTGTGTGTGAGAGAGATACAGTGAGTGTGTGTGTGAGAGAGATACAGTGAGTGTGTGTGTGCGAGAGATACAGTGAGTGTGTGCGAGAGATACAGTGAGTGTGTGGGAGAGATACAGTGAGTGTGTGTGAGAGAGAGATACAGTGAGTGTGTGTGAGAGAGAGATACAGTGAGTGTGTGTGTGAGAGAGATACAGTGAGTGTGTGTGTGAGAGAGATACAGTGAGTGTGTGTGTGAGAGAGATACAGTGAGTGTGTGTGAGAGAGATACAGTGAGTGTGTGTGAGAGAGATACAGTGAGTGTGTGTGTGAGAGAGATACAGTGAGTGTGTGTGTGAGAGAGATACAGTGAGTGTGTGTGTGAGAGAGATACAGTGAGTGTGTGTGAGAGAGATACAGTGAGTGTGTGTGCGCGAGAGATAGTGTGTGTGGGAGAGATACAGTGAGTGTGTGTGTGAGATAGTGAGTGTGTGAGAGAGAGATACAGTGAGTGTGTGTGTGTGAGAGAGAGATACAGTGAGTGTGTGTGTGTGAGAGATACAGTGAGTGTGTGTGAGAGAGAGATACAGTGAGTGTGTGGGAGAGATACAGTGAGTGTGTGGGAGAGATACAGTGAGTGTGTGGGAGAGATACAGTGAGTGAGTGTGTGGGAGAGATACAGTGAGTGAGTGTGAGAGAGAGATACAGTGGGTGAGTGTGCGAGAGATACAGTGTGTGTGTGCGAGAGATACAGTGTGTGTGGGAGAGATACAGTGAGTGTGTGCGAGAGATACAGTGAGTGTGTGCGAGAGATACAGTGAGTGTGTGCGAGAGATACAGTGTGTGTGCGAGAGATAGTGTGTGTGCGAGAGAGATACAGTGAGTGTGTGTGAGAGAGATACAGTGAGTGTGTGTGAGAGAGATACAGTGAGTGTGTGTGAGAGAGATACAGTGAGTGTGTGTGCGCGAGAGATACAGTGTGTGCGCGAGAGATACAGTGTGTGCGCGAGAGATACAGTGTGTGTGGGAGAGATACAGTGAGTGTGTGTGTGAGATACAGTGAGTGTGTGTGTGTGAGAGAGATACAGTGAGTGTGTGTGTGTGAGAGAGATACAGTGAGTGTGTGTGAGAGAGAGATACAGTGAGTGTGTGTGAGAGAGAGATACAGTGAGTGTGTGTGAGAGATACAGTGAGTGAGTGTGTGTGAGATACAGTGAGTGAGTGTGTGTGAGATACAGTGAGTGAGTGTGTGTGTGAGATACAGTGAGTGTGTGTGTGAGATACAGTGAGTGTGTGTGTGAGATACAGTGTGTGTGTGTGTGAGATACAGTGTGTGTGTGTGTGAGATACAGTGTGTGTGTGTGTGAGATACAGTCAGTGTGTGTGTGTGTGAGATACAGTGAGTGTGTGTGTGTGTGAGATACAGTGTGTGTGTGTGTGAGATACAGTGAGTGTGTGTGTGTGTGAGATACAGTGAGTGTGTGTGTGTGAGATACAGTGAGTGTGTGTGTGTGAGATACAGTGAGTGTGTGTGAGAGATACAGTGAGTGTGTGTGTGAGATACAGTGAGTGTGTGTGTGTGTGAGAGATACAGTGTGTGTGAGAGATACAGTGTGTGTGAGAGATACAGTGTGTGTGAGAGATACAGTGTGTGTGTGTGAGATACTGTGTGTGTGTGTGAGATACAGTGAGTGTGTGTGTGTGTGAGATACAGTGAGTGAGTGAGAGAGAGATACAGTGAGTGTGTGTGAGAGAGAGATACAGTGTGTGCTAGAGATAGTGTGCGCGAGAGATACAGTGTGTGTGTGCGAGAGATAGTGTGTGTGCGAGAGATAGTGTGTGTGCGAGAGATAGTGTGTGTGCGAGAGATAGTGTGTGTGTGTGTGAGATAGTGAGTGTGTGTGCGTGAGATAGTGTGTGTGTGTGCGAGAGATAGTGTGTGTGTGTGTGAGATAGTGAGTGTGTGAGAGAGATACAGTGAGTGTGTGAGAGAGATACAGTGAGTGTGTGAGAGAGATACAGTGAGTGTGTGAGAGAGATACAGTGAGTGTGTGAGAGAGATACAATGAGTGTGTGAGAGAGATAGTGAGTGTGTGAGAGAGATACAGTGAGTGTGTGTGCGAGAGATAGTGTGTGCGAGAGATACAGTGTGTGTGTGCGAGAGATTGTGTGTGAGAGAGATACAGTGAGTGTGTGTGTGCGAGAGATACAGTGTGTGTGTGCGAGAGATAGTGTGTGTGTGCGAGAGATACAGAGTGTGTGTGTGAGAGAGAGATACAGTGTGTGTGTGAGAGAGATACAGTGTGTGTGTGAGAGAGATACAGTGTGTGTGTGAGAGAGATGCAGTGTGTGTGAGAGAGAGATGCAGTGTGTGTGAGAGAGAGATACAGTGAGTGAGTGTGTGTGAGAGAGAGATGCAGTGTGTGTGAGAGAGAGATACAGTGAGTGAGTGTGTGTGAGATACAGTGAGTGAGTGTGTGTGAGATACAGTGAGTGAGTGTGTGAGAGATACAGTGAGTGAGTGTGTGAGAGATACAGTGAGTGAGTGTGTGAGAGATACAGTGAGTGAGTGTGTGAGAGATAGTGAGTGAGTGTGTGAGAGATACAGTGAGTGAGTGTGTGAGAGATACAGTGAGTGTGTGTGTGTGTGAGATACAGTGAGTGTGTGTGTGTGAGAGATACAGTGAGTGTGTGTGTGTGAGATACTGTGTGTGTGTGAGATACAGTGAGTGTGTGAGAGAGAGATACAGTGAGTGTGTGAGAGAGAGATACAGTGAGTGTGTGTGAGATACAGTGTGTGTGTGTGAGATACAGTGAGTGTGTGTGAGATACAGTGAGTGTGTGTGAGATACAGTGAGTGTGTGTGAGATACAGTGAGTGTGTGTGAGATACAGTGAGTGTGTGTGTGAGAGAGATACAGTGAGTGTGTGTGAGAGAGAGATACAGTGAGTGTGTGTGAGAGAGAGATACAGTGAGTGTGTGTGTGCGAGAGATACAGTGAGTGTGTGTGTGCGAGAGATAGTGAGTGTGTGTGAGAGAGAGATACAGTGAGTGAGTGTGCGAGAGATACAGTGTGTGTGTGCGAGAGATAGTGTGTGTGTGCGAGATAGTGAGTGTGTGTGTGAGAGAGATACAGTGAGTGTGTGTGTGCGAGAGATACAGTGAGTGTGTGTGTGCGAGAGATACAGTGTGTGTGCGAGAGATACAGTGTGTGTGCGAGAGATACAGTGAGTGTGTGTGAGAGAGAGATACAGTGAGTGTGTGTGAGAGAGATACAGTGAGTGTGTGTGTGCGAGAGATACAGTGTGTGTGTGCGAGAGATAGTGTGTGTGTGCGAGAGATAGTGTGTGTGTGCGAGAGATAGTGTGTGTGTGCGAGAGATAGTGTGTGTGTGTGAGATACAGTGAGTGTGTGTGTGTGAGATACAGTGAGTGTGTGTGTGTGAGATACAGTGAGTGTGTGTGTGTGAGATACAGTGAGTGTGTGTGTGTGTGAGAGATACAGTGAGTGTGTGTGTGTGAGATACAGTGTGTGTGTGTGAGATACAGTGAGTGTGTGAGAGAGAGATACAGTGAGTGTGTGTGTGTGAGATACAGTGAGTGTGTGTGAGATACAGTGAGTGTGTGTGAGATACAGTGAGTGTGTGCGAGAGATACAGTGAGTGTGTGTGTGCGAGAGATACAGTGAGTGTGTGTGTGCGAGAGATACAGTGAGTGTGTGTGTGCGAGAGATACAGTGAGTGTGTGTGTGCGAGAGATACAGTGAGTGTGTGTGCGAGAGATAGTGTGTGTGTGCGAGAGATAGTGAGTGCGTGAGAGAGAGATACAGTGAGTGCGTGAGAGAGAGATACAGTGAGTGCGTGAGAGAGAGATACAGTGAGTGTGTGTGTGAGAGAGATAGTGTGTGTGTGTGAGAGAGAGATAGTGTGTGTGTGTGAGAGATACAGTGTGTGTGTGAGAGATGCAGTGTGTGTGAGAGAGAGATACAGTGAGTGAGTGTGTGTGAGATACAGTGAGTGAGTGTGTGAGAGATACAGTGAGTGAGTGTGTGAGAGATACAGTGAGTGAGTGTGTGAGAGATACAGTGAGTGAGTGTGTGAGAGATACAGTGAGTGTGTGTGTGAGAGATAGTGAGTGTGTGTGAGAGATAGTGAGTGTGTGTGTGTGAGATACAGTGAGTGTGTGTGTGTGAGATACAGTGAGTGTGTGTGTGTGTGAGATACAGTGAGTGTGTGTGTGTGAGAGATACAGTGAGTGTGTGTGTGTGAGATACAGTGTGTGTGTGAGATACAGTGAGTGTGTGAGAGAGAGATACAGTGAGTGTGTGAGAGAGAGATACAGTGAGTGTGTGAGAGAGAGAGATACAGTGAGTGTGTGAGAGAGAGAGATACAGTGAGTGCGTGTGTGAGAGAGATACAGTGAGTGTGTGTGTGAGAGAGATACAGTGAGTGTGTGTGTGAGAGAGATACAGTGAGTGTGTGTGTGCGAGAGATACAGTGTGTGTGCGAGAGATACAGTGTGTGCGCGAGAGATAGTGTGTGCGTGAGATAGTGAGTGTGAGAGAGAGAGATACAGTGAGTGTGAGAGAGAGAGATACAGTGAGTGTGTGAGAGAGAGAGATACAGTGAGTGCGTGTGTGAGAGAGATACAGTGAGTGTGTGTGTGAGAGAGATACAGTGAGTGTGTGTGTGAGAGAGATACAGTGAGTGTGTGTGTGCGAGAGATACAGTGTGTGTGCGAGAGATACAGTGTGTGCGCGAGAGATAGTGTGTGCGTGAGATAGTGAGTGTGAGAGAGAGAGATACAGTGAGTGTGAGAGAGAGAGATACAGTGAGTGTGTGTGTGTGAGAGAGATACAGTGAGTGTGTGAGAGAGAGATACAGTGAGTGAGTGTGCGAGAGATACAGTGTGTGTGTGCGAGAGATAGTGTGTGTGGGAGAGATACAGTGTGTGTGTGTGGGAGAGATACAGTGTGTGTGTGTGGGAGAGATACAGTGTGTGTGTGTGAGAGAGATACAGTGTGTGTGTGTGAGAGAGATACAGTGTGTGTGTGTGAGAGAGATACAGTGAGTGTGTGTGCGCGAGAGATAGTGTGTGCGCGAGAGATACAGTGTGTGCGCGAGAGATACAGTGAGTGTGTGAGAGAGAGATACAGTGAGTGTGTGTGTGTGAGATACAGTGAGTGTGTGTGAGATACAGTGAGTGTGTGTGAGATACAGTGAGTGTGTGCGAGAGATACAGTGAGTGTGTGTGTGCGAGAGATACAGTGAGTGTGTGTGTGCGAGAGATACAGTGAGTGTGTGTGTGCGAGAGATAGTGAGTGTGTGTGAGAGAGAGATACAGTGAGTGTGTGTGCGAGAGATAGTGTGTGTGTGTGCGAGAGATAGTGTGTGTGTGTGCGAGAGATAGTGAGTGTGTGTGTGCGAGAGATAGTGAGTGTGTGTGTGCGAGAGATAGTGAGTGTGTGTGTGAGAGAGATACAGTGAGTGTGTGTGTGCGAGAGATACAGTGTGTGTGTGCGAGAGATACAGTGTGTGTGTGCGAGAGATAGTGTGTGTGTGCGAGAGATAGTGTGTGTGTGCGAGAGATAGTGTGTGTGTGCGAGAGATAGTGTGTGTGTGCGAGAGATAGTGTGTGTGTGCGAGAGATAGTGAGTGCGTGAGAGAGAGATACAGTGAGTGCGTGAGAGAGAGATACAGTGAGTGCGTGAGAGAGAGATACAGTGAGTGCGTGAGAGAGAGATACAGTGAGTGTGTGTGTGAGAGAGATAGTGTGTGTGTGAGAGAGATAGTGTGTGTGTGTGAGAGAGATACAGTGTGTGTGAGAGAGATACAGTGTGTGTGTGAGAGATGCAGTGTGTGTGAGAGAGAGATACAGTGAGTGAGTGTGTGAGAGATACAGTGAGTGAGTGTGTGAGAGATACAGTGAGTGAGTGTGTGAGAGATACAGTGAGTGAGTGTGTGAGAGATACAGTGAGTGTGTGTGTGAGAGATACAGTGAGTGTGTGTGTGAGAGATTGAGTGTGTGTGTGTGAGATACAGTGAGTGTGTGTGTGTGTGCGATACAGTGAGTGTGTGTGTGTGAGAGATACAGTGAGTGTGTGTGTGTGAGATACAGTGTGTGTGTGAGATACAGTGAGTGTGTGAGAGAGAGAGATACAGTGAGTGTGTGAGAGAGAGATACAGTGAGTGTGTGAGAGAGAGATACAGTGAGTGTGTGAGAGAGAGAGATACAGTGAGTGTGTGTGAGAGAGATACAGTGAGTGTGTGTGAGAGAGATACAGTGAGTGTGTGTGAGAGAGATACAGTGAGTGTGTGTGAGAGAGATACAGTGAGTG
This sequence comes from Hemiscyllium ocellatum, assembly GCF_020745735.1. Lineage (NCBI taxonomy): Eukaryota > Metazoa > Chordata > Chondrichthyes > Orectolobiformes > Hemiscylliidae > Hemiscyllium > Hemiscyllium ocellatum. The sequence goes on along the minus strand of NW_026867597.1, from coordinate 60,095 downwards.
TGTGTGCGCGAGAGATACAGTGTGTGCGCGAGAGATACAGTGTGTGTGGGAGAGATACAGTGAGTGTGTGTGTGAGATACAGTGAGTGTGTGTGTGTGAGAGAGATACAGTGAGTGTGTGTGTGTGAGAGAGATACAGTGAGTGTGTGTGAGAGAGAGATACAGTGAGTGTGTGTGAGAGAGAGATACAGTGAGTGTGTGTGAGAGATACAGTGAGTGAGTGTGTGTGAGATACAGTGAGTGAGTGTGTGTGAGATACAGTGAGTGAGTGTGTGTGTGAGATACAGTGAGTGTGTGTGTGAGATACAGTGTGTGTGTGTGTGAGATACAGTGTGTGTGTGTGTGAGATACAGTGTGTGTGTGTGTGAGATACAGTCAGTGTGTGTGTGTGTGAGATACAGTCAGTGTGTGTGTGTGTGAGATACAGTGTGTGTGTGTGTGAGATACAGTGAGTGTGTGTGTGTGTGAGATACAGTGAGTGTGTGTGTGTGAGATACAGTGAGTGTGTGTGTGTGAGATACAGTGAGTGTGTGTGAGAGATACAGTGAGTGTGTGTGTGAGATACAGTGAGTGTGTGTGTGTGTGAGAGATACAGTGTGTGTGAGAGATACAGTGTGTGTGAGAGATACAGTGTGTGTGAGAGATACAGTGTGTGTGTGTGAGATACTGTGTGTGTGTGTGAGATACAGTGAGTGTGTGTGTGTGTGAGATACAGTGAGTGAGTGAGAGAGAGATACAGTGAGTGTGTGTGAGAGAGAGATACAGTGTGTGCTAGAGATAGTGTGCGCGAGAGATACAGTGTGTGTGTGCGAGAGATAGTGTGTGTGCGAGAGATAGTGTGTGTGCGAGAGATAGTGTGTGTGTGTGTGAGATAGTGAGTGTGCGTGAGATAGTGTGTGTGTGTGTGAGAGATAGTGTGTGTGTGTGTGAGATAGTGAGTGTGTGAGAGAGATACAGTGAGTGTGTGAGAGAGATACAGTGAGTGTGTGAGAGAGATACAATGAGTGTGTGAGAGAGATAGTGAGTGTGTGAGAGAGATACAGTGAGTGTGTGTGCGAGAGATAGTGTGTGCGAGAGATAGTGTGTGCGAGAGATACAGTGTGTGTGTGCGAGAGATTGTGTGTGAGAGAGATACAGTGAGTGTGTGTGTGCGAGAGATACAGTGTGTGTGTGCGAGAGATAGTGTGTGTGTGCGAGAGATACAGAGTGTGTGTGTGAGAGAGAGATACAGTGTGTGTGTGAGAGAGATACAGTGTGTGTGTGAGAGAGATACAGTGTGTGTGTGAGAGAGATGCAGTGTGTGTGAGAGAGAGATGCAGTGTGTGTGAGAGAGAGATACAGTGAGTGAGTGTGTGTGAGATACAGTGAGTGAGTGTGTGAGAGATACAGTGAGTGAGTGTGTGAGAGATACAGTGAGTGAGTGTGTGAGAGATACAGTGAGTGAGTGTGTGAGAGATACAGTGAGTGAGTGTGTGAGAGATACAGTGAGTGAGTGTGTGAGAGATAGTGAGTGAGTGTGTGAGAGATACAGTGAGTGAGTGTGTGAGAGATACAGTGAGTGTGTGTGTGAGATACAGTGAGTGTGTGTGTGTGAGAGATACAGTGAGTGTGTGTGTGTGAGATACTGTGTGTGTGTGAGATACAGTGAGTGTGTGAGAGAGAGATACAGTGAGTGTGTGAGAGAGAGATACAGTGAGTGTGTGTGAGATACAGTGTGTGTGTGTGAGATACAGTGAGTGTGTGTGAGATACAGTGAGTGTGTGTGAGATACAGTGAGTGTGTGTGAGATACAGTGAGTGTGTGTGAGATACAGTGAGTGTGTGTGAGATACAGTGAGTGTGTGTGTGAGAGAGATACAGTGAGTGTGTGTGAGAGAGAGATACAGTGAGTGTGTGTGAGAGAGAGATACAGTGAGTGTGTGTGTGCGAGAGATACAGTGAGTGTGTGTGTGCGAGAGATAGTGAGTGTGTGTGAGAGAGAGATACAGTGAGTGAGTGTGCGAGAGATACAGTGTGTGTGTGCGAGAGATAGTGTGTGTGTGAGAGAGATACAGTGAGTGTGTGTGTGCGAGAGATACAGTGAGTGTGTGTGTGCGAGAGATACAGTGTGTGTGCGAGAGATACAGTGTGTGTGCGAGAGATACAGTGAGTGTGTGTGAGAGAGAGATACAGTGAGTGTGTGTGTGAGAGAGATACAGTGAGTGTGTGTGTGCGAGAGATAGTGTGTGTGTGCGAGAGATAGTGTGTGTGTGCGAGAGATAGTGTGTGTGTGTGAGATACAGTGAGTGTGTGTGTGTGAGATACAGTGAGTGTGTGTGTGTGAGATACAGTGAGTGTGTGTGTGTGTGAGAGATACAGTGAGTGTGTGTGTGTGAGATACAGTGTGTGTGTGTGAGATACAGTGAGTGTGTGAGAGAGAGATACAGTGAGTGTGTGTGTGTGAGATACAGTGAGTGTGTGTGAGATACAGTGAGTGTGTGTGAGATACAGTGAGTGTGTGCGAGAGATACAGTGAGTGTGTGTGTGCGAGAGATACAGTGAGTGTGTGTGTGCGAGAGATACAGTGAGTGTGTGTGTGCGAGAGATACAGTGAGTGTGTGTGTGCGAGAGATAGTGAGTGTGTGTGTGCGAGAGATACAGTGAGTGTGTGTGCGAGAGATAGTGTGTGTGTGCGAGAGATAGTGAGTGCGTGAGAGAGAGATACAGTGAGTGCGTGAGAGAGAGATACAGTGAGTGCGTGAGAGAGAGATACAGTGAGTGTGTGTGTGAGAGAGATAGTGTGTGTGTGAGAGAGATAGTGTGTGTGTGTGAGAGAGATAGTGTGTGTGTGTGAGAGATACAGTGTGTGTGTGAGAGATGCAGTGTGTGTGTGAGAGAGATACAGTGAGTGAGTGTGTGTGAGATACAGTGAGTGAGTGTGTGAGAGATACAGTGAGTGAGTGTGTGAGAGATACAGTGAGTGAGTGTGTGAGAGATACAGTGAGTGAGTGTGTGAGAGATACAGTGAGTGAGTGTGTGAGAGATACAGTGAGTGTGTGTGTGAGAGATAGTGAGTGTGTGTGAGAGATAGTGAGTGTGTGTGTGTGAGATACAGTGAGTGTGTGTGTGTGAGATACAGTGAGTGTGTGTGTGTGTGAGATACAGTGAGTGTGTGTGTGTGAGAGATACAGTGAGTGTGTGTGTGTGAGATACAGTGTGTGTGTGAGATACAGTGAGTGTGTGAGAGAGAGATACAGTGAGTGTGTGAGAGAGAGATACAGTGAGTGTGTGAGAGAGAGAGATACAGTGAGTGTGTGAGAGAGAGAGATACAGTGAGTGTGTGTGTGAGAGAGATACAGTGAGTGTGTGTGTGAGAGAGATACAGTGAGTGTGTGTGTGAGAGAGATACAGTGAGTGTGTGTGTGAGAGAGATACAGTGAGTGTGTGTGTGAGAGAGATACAGTGAGTGTGTGTGTGCGAGAGATACAGTGTGTGTGCGAGAGATACAGTGTGTGCGCGAGAGATAGTGTGTGCGTGAGATAGTGAGTGTGAGAGAGAGAGATACAGTGAGTGTGAGAGAGAGAGATACAGTGAGTGTGTGTGTGTGAGAGAGATACAGTGAGTGTGTGAGAGAGAGATACAGTGAGTGAGTGTGCGAGAGATACAGTGTGTGTGTGCGAGAGATAGTGTGTGTGGGAGAGATACAGTGTGTGTGTGTGGGAGAGATACAGTGTGTGTGTGTGAGAGAGATACAGTGTGTGTGTGTGAGAGAGATACAGTGTGTGTGTGTGAGAGAGATACAGTGAGTGTGTGTGCGCGAGAGATAGTGTGTGCGCGAGAGATACAGTGTGTGCGCGAGAGATACAGTGAGTGTGTGAGAGAGAGATACAGTGAGTGTGTGTGTGAGAGATACAGTGAGTGTGTGTGAGATACAGTGAGTGTGTGTGAGATACAGTGAGTGTGTGTGAGATACAGTGAGTGTGTGCGAGAGATACAGTGAGTGTGTGTGTGCGAGAGATACAGTGAGTGTGTGTGTGCGAGAGATACAGTGAGTGTGTGTGTGCGAGAGATAGTGAGTGTGTGTGAGAGAGAGATACAGTGAGTGTGTGTGCGAGAGATAGTGTGTGTGTGTGCGAGAGATAGTGTGTGTGTGTGCGAGAGATAGTGAGTGTGTGTGTGCGAGAGATAGTGAGTGTGTGTGTGCGAGAGATAGTGAGTGTGTGTGTGAGAGAGATACAGTGAGTGTGTGTGTGCGAGAGATACAGTGTGTGTGTGCGAGAGATACAGTGTGTGTGTGCGAGAGATAGTGTGTGTGTGCGAGAGATAGTGTGTGTGTGCGAGAGATAGTGTGTGTGTGCGAGAGATAGTGAGTGCGTGAGAGAGAGATACAGTGAGTGCGTGAGAGAGAGATACAGTGAGTGCGTGAGAGAGAGATACAGTGAGTGCGTGAGAGAGAGATACAGTGAGTGTGTGTGTGAGAGAGATAGTGTGTGTGTGAGAGAGATAGTGTGTGTGTGAGAGAGATAGTGTGTGTGTGTGAGAGAGATACAGTGTGTGTGAGAGAGATACAGTGTGTGTGTGAGAGATGCAGTGTGTGTGAGAGAGAGATACAGTGAGTGAGTGTGTGAGAGAGAGATACAGTGAGTGAGTGTGTGTGAGATACAGTGAGTGAGTGTGTGAGAGATACAGTGAGTGAGTGTGTGAGAGATACAGTGAGTGAGTGTGTGAGAGATACAGTGAGTGTGTGTGTGAGAGATACAGTGAGTGTGTGTGTGAGAGATTGAGTGTGTGTGTGTGAGATACAGTGAGTGTGTGTGTGTGTGCGATACAGTGAGTGTGTGTGTGTGAGAGATACAGTGAGTGTGTGTGTGTGAGATACAGTGTGTGTGTGAGATACAGTGAGTGTGTGAGAGAGAGAGATACAGTGAGTGTGTGAGAGAGAGATACAGTGAGTGTGTGAGAGAGAGATACAGTGAGTGTGTGTGTGAGAGAGATACAGTGAGTGTGTGTGTGAGAGAGATACAGTGAGTGTGTGTGTGAGAGAGATACAGTGAGTGTGTGTGTGCGAGAGATACAGTGTGTGTGCGAGAGATACAGTGTGTGCGCGAGAGATAGTGTGTGCGTGAGATAGTGAGTGTGAGAGAGAGAGATACAGTGAGTGTGAGAGAGAGAGATACAGTGAGTGTGAGAGAGAGAGATACAGTGAGTGTGAGAGAGAGAGATACAGTGAGTGTGTGTGTGTGAGAGAGATACAGTGAGTGTGTGAGAGAGAGATACAGTGAGTGAGTGTGCGAGAGATACAGTGTGTGTGTGCGAGAGATAGTGTGTGTGGGAGAGATACAGTGTGTGTGTGTGAGAGAGATACAGTGAGTGTGTGTGTGCGAGAGATACAGTGTGTGTGCGAGAGATACAGTGTGTGCGCGAGAGATAGTGTGTGCGTGAGATAGTGAGTGTGAGAGAGAGAGATACAGTGAGTGTGAGAGAGAGAGATACAGTGAGTGTGAGAGAGAGAGATACAGTGAGTGTGAGAGAGAGAGATACAGTGAGTGTGTGTGTGTGAGAGAGATACAGTGAGTGTGTGAGAGAGAGATACAGTGAGTGAGTGTGCGAGAGATACAGTGTGTGTGTGCGAGAGATAGTGTGTGTGGGAGAGATACAGTGAGTGTGTGTGAGAGAGATACAGTGTGTGTGTGTGAGAGAGATACAGTGTGTGTGTGTGAGAGAGATACAGTGAGTGTGTGTGCGCGAGAGATACAGTGTGTGCGCGAGAGATACAGTGTGTGCGCGAGAGATACAGTGTGTGCGCGAGAGATACAGTGTGTGTGGGAGAGATACAGTGAGTGTGTGTGTGAGATAGTGTGTGTGTGAGAGAGAGATACAGTGAGTGAGTGTGTGAGAGAGAGATACAGTGAGTGTGTGTGTGAGAGAGAGATACAGTGAGTGTGTGTGTGTGCGAGAGATACAGTGAGTGTGTGTGCGAGAGATACAGTGAGTGTGTGCGAGAGATACAGTGAGTGTGTGCGAGAGATACAGTGTGTGTGCGAGAGATACAGTGAGTGTGTGTGAGAGAGAGATACAGTGAGTGTGTGTGTGAGAGAGATACAGTGAGTGTGTGTGTGAGAGAGATACAGTGAGTGTGTGTGAGAGAGAGATACAGTGAGTGTGTGTGTGAGAGAGATACAGTGAGTGTGTGTGAGAGAGATACAGTGAGTGTGTGCGCGAGAGATACAGTGTGTGTGGGAGAGATACAGTGAGTGTGTGTGTGAGATAGTGAGTGTGTGAGAGAGAGATACAGTGAGTGAGTGTGTGAGAGAGAGATACAGTGAGTGTGTGTGTGTGAGAGAGATACAGTGAGTGTGTGTGTGTGAGAGAGATACAGTGAGTGTGTGTGAGAGAGATACAGTGAGTGTGTGTGAGAGATACAGTGAGTGTGTGTGAGAGATACAGTGAGTGTGTGTGTGTGTGAGATACAGTGAGTGTGTGTGTGTGAGATACAGTGAGTGTGTGTGTGTGAGATACAGTGAGTGTGTGTGTGTGAGATACAGTGAGTGTGTGTGTGTGAGATACAGTGAGTGTGTGTGTGAGAGATACAGTGAGTGAGTGTGTGTGTGAGAGATACAGTGAGTGTGTGTGTGTGTGAGAGATACAGTGAGTGTGTGTGAGATACAGTGAGTGTGTGTGAGATACAGTGAGTGTGTGTGAGATACAGTGAGTGTGTGTGAGATACAGTGAGTGTGTGTGTGAGATACAGTGAGTGTGTGTGTGTGAGATACAGTGAGTGTGTGTGTGTGAGATACAGTGAGTGTGTGTGTGTGAGATACAGTGAGTGTGTGTGTGTGAGATACAGTGAGTGTGTGTGTGAGAGATACAGTGAGTGAGTGTGTGTGTGAGAGATACAGTGAGTGTGTGTGTGTGTGAGAGATACAGTGAGTGTGTGTGAGATACAGTGAGTGTGTGTGAGATACAGTGAGTGTGTGTGAGATACAGTGAGTGTGTGTGAGATACAGTGAGTGTGTGTGAGATACAGTGAGTGTGTGTGTGAGATACAGTGAGTGTGTGTGTGAGATACAGTGAGTGTGTGTGTGAGATACAGTGAGTGTGTGTGAGAGATACAGTGTGTGTGTGAGAGATACAGTGTGTGTGTGTGAGATACAGTGAGTGTGTGTGTGAGATACAGTGAGTGTGTGTGTGAGATACAGTGAGTGTGTGTGAGATACAGTGAGTGTGTGTGTGAGATACAGTGAGTGTGTGTGTGTGTGAGATACAGTGAGTGAGTGAGTGAGAGAGAGATACAGTGAGTGTGTGTGAGAGAGAGATACAGTGTGTGCGAGAGATAGTGTGTGTGTGCGAGAGATAGTGAGTGTGTGAGCGAGAGATACAGTGAGTGTGTGAGCGAGAGATACAGTGTGTGCGAGAGATACAGTGAGTGTGTGAGAGAGAGATACAGTGAGTGTGTGTGTGTGTGAGAGATACAGTGAGTGTGTGTGAGATACAGTGAGTGTGTGTGAGAGATAGTGTGTGTGTGAGATACAGTGAGTGTGTGTGTGAGATACAGTGAGTGTGTGTGAGATACAGTGAGTGTGTGTGAGATACAGTGAGTGTGTGTGTGAGATACAGTGAGTGTGTGTGTGAGATACAGTGAGTGTGTGTGTGTGTGAGATACAGTGAGTGAGTGAGTGAGAGAGAGATACAGTGAGTGTGTGTGAGAGAGAGATACAGTGTGTGCGAGAGATAGTGTGCGCGAGAGATACAGTGTGTGTGTGCGAGAGATAGTGTGTGTGTGCGAGAGATAGTGAGTGTGTGCGAGAGATAGTGAGTGTGTGAGAGAGATACAGTGAGTGTGTGAGAGAGATACAGTGAGTGTGTGAGCGAGAGATACAGTGTGTGCGAGAGATACAGTGAGTGTGTGTGAGAGATAGTGAGTGTGTGAGAGAGAGATACAGTGAGTGTGTGTGTGTGAGAGAGATACAGTGAGTGTGTGAGATACAGTGAGTGTGTGAGAGAGATACAGTGAGTGTGTGAGCGAGAGATACAGTGTGTGCGAGAGATACAGTGAGTGTGTGTGAGAGATAGTGAGTGTGTGAGAGAGAGATACAGTGAGTGAGTGTGTGAGAGAGAGATACAGTGAGTGTGTGTGTGAGAGAGAGATACAGTGAGTGTGTGTGAGAGAGAGATACAGTGTGTGCGAGAGATAGTGTGCGCGAGAGATACAGTGTGTGTGCGCGAGAGATAGTGAGTGTGTGTGAGAGATAGTGAGTGTGTGAGAGAGAGATACAGTGAGTGTGTGTGTGAGAGAGATACAGTGAGTGTGTGTGTGAGATACAGTGAGTGTGTGTGAGATACAGTGAGTGTGTGTGTGTGAGAGATACAGTGAGTGTGTGTGAGATACAGTGAGTGTGTGTGTGAGAGAGATACAGTGAGTGTGTGTGAGAGAGAGATACAGTGAGTGTGTGTGTGAGAGAGATACAGTGAGTGTGTGTGAGAGAGATAGTGTGTGTGAGATAGTGAGTGAGTGTGTGTGAGATAGTGAGTGAGTGTGTGTGAGATAGTGAGTGAGTGTGTGTGAGATACAGTGAGTGAGTGTGTGTGAGATACAGTGAGTGAGTGTGTGTGAGATACAGTGAGTGTGTGTGTGCGAGAGATACAGTGAGTGTGTGTGTGCGAGAGATAGTGAGTGTGTGTGAGAGAGAGATACAGTGAGTGTGTGTGAGAGAGAGATACAGTGAGTGAGTGTGCGAGAGATACAGTGTGTGTGCGAGAGATAGTGAGTGTGTGTGAGAGATAGTGAGTGCGTGAGAGAGAGATACAGTGAGTGCGAGAGAGAGAGATACAGTGAGTGTGAGAGAGAGATACAGTGAGTGTGAGAGAGAGATACAGTGAGTGTGAGAGAGAGATACAGTGAGTGTGAGAGAGAGAGATACAGTGAGTGTGTGTGTGTGAGAGAGATACAGTGAGTGTGTGTGTGTGAGAGAGATACAGTGAGTGTGTGAGAGAGAGATACAGTGAGTGTGTGTGAGAGATACAGTGAGTGAGTGTGTGAGAGATACAGTGTGTGTGTGTGTGAGAGATACAGTGTGTGTGTGTGAGAGATACAGTGAGTGTGTGTGTGAGAGATACAGTGTGTGTGAGAGAGATACAGTGAGTGAGTGTGTGAGAGATACAGTGAGTGAGTGTGTGAGAGATACAGTGAGTGTGTGTGTGTGAGATACAGTGAGTGTGAGAGAGAGAGATACAGTGAGTGTGTGTGTGAGAGAGATACAGTGAGTGTGTGTGAGAGAGAGATACAGTGAGTGTGTGTGAGAGAGATACAGTGAGTGTGTGTGAGAGAGATACAGTGAGTGTGTGTGCGAGAGAGATACAGTGAGTGTGTGTGCGAGAGATACAGTGTGTGCGAGAGATACAGTGTGTGCGAGAGATACAGTGTGTGCGCGAGATACAGTGTGTGCGCGAGAGATACAGTGAGTGTGTGTGTGAGAGAGATACAGTGAGTGTGAGAGAGAGATACAGTGAGTGTGAGAGAGAGAGATACAGTGAGTGTGTGTGTGTGAGAGAGATACAGTGAGTGTGTGAGAGAGAGATACAGTGAGTGTGTGAGAGATACAGTGAGTGAGTGTGTGAGAGATACAGTGTGTGTGTGTGTGAGAGATACAGTGTGTGTGTGTGTGAGAGATACAGTGTGTGTGAGAGAGATACAGTGAGTGAGTGTGTGAGAGATACAGTGAGTGTGTGTGAGAGAGATTGAGTGTGTGTGTGTGAGATACAGTGAGTGTGTGTGTGTGAGATACAGTGAGTGTGTGTGTGCGAGAGATACAGTGAGTGTGTGTGTGAGAGAGATAGTGTGTGCGCGAGAGATAGTGTGTGCGCGAGAGATACAGTGAGTGTGTGTGTGAGATAGTGAGTGTGAGAGAGAGAGATACAGTGTGTGTGTGTGAGAGAGATACAGTGAGTGTGTGAGAGAGAGATACAGTGAGTGAGTGTGTGAGAGATAGTGAGTGTGTGTGTGTGTGAGAGATACAGTGTGTGTGTGTGTGTGTGAGATACAGTGTGTGTGTGTGTGTGAGAGATACAGTGAGTGTGTGTGTGCGCGAGAGATACAGTGAGTGCGTGTGCGAGAGATACAGTGAGTGCGTGTGCGAGAGATACAGTGTGTGCGTGAGAGAGATACAGTGTGTGCATCGATCGCTCTCTCTCTTTGGTGCGCCGCGTCGTATCGATCACGCTCTCTTGCGCGAGCACGTCGTATCGATCGCTCTCTCTCTCTCTCACGCGCGCGTCGTATCGATCGCTCGCTTTCTCGCGCGCGCGTCGTATCGATCGCTCTCTCACCCGCGCGCGCGTCGTGTCCATCGCGCTCTCTCTCGCGCGCGTCCTGTCGATCGCTCTCTCTCTCGCGCGCGTCGTGTCGATCGCTCTCTCTCTCGCGCGCGTCCTGTCGATCGCTCTCTCGCGCGCGTCGTGTCGATCGCTCTCTCTCGCGCACGCGTCGTGTCGATCGCGCTCTCTCTCGCGCGCGCGTCCTGTCGATCGCGCTCTCTCGCGCGCGCGTCCTGTCGATCGCTCTCTCTCTCGCGCGCGCGTCCTGTCGATCGCGCTCTCTCTCGCGCGCGCGTCGTATCCATCGCGCTCTCTCTCTCGCGCGCGTCGTATCCATCGCTCGCTCTCTCGCGCGCGCGTCGTATCCATCGCTCGCTCTCTCGCGCGCGCGTCGTATCCATCGCTCGCGCTCTTGCGCGCGCGTCGTATCCATCGCTCGCGCTCTCGCGCGCGCGTCGTATCCATCGCTCGCGCTCTCGCGCGCGCGTCGTATCCATCGCTCGCGCTCTCGCACGCGCGTCGTATCCATCGCGCTCTCTCTTTGGTGCGCCGCGTCGTATCGATCACGCTCTCTTGCTCGTGCACGTCGTATCGATCGCTCTCTCTCTCTCTCTCGCGCGCGCGTCGTATCGATCGCTCTCTCACCCGCGCGCGGGTCGTGTCCATCGCTCACTCTCTCGCGCACGCGCGCGTCGTGTCCATCCCGCGCTCTCTCTCTTGCGCGCGTCGTGTCTATCGCTCTCTCTCACTCGCGCGCGCGTCCTGTCGATCGCGCTCTCTCTCTCGCGCGCGCGTCCTGTCGATCGCGCTCTCTCTCTCGCGCGCGCGTCCTGTCGATCGCGCTCTCTCTCTCGCGCGCGCGTCCTGTCGATCGCGCTCTCTCTCTCGCGCGCGTCGTGTCGATCGCGCTCTCTCTCTCGCGCGCGTCGTGTCGATCGCTCTCTCTCTCTCGCGCGCGTCGTGTCGATCGCGCTCTCTCTCGCGCGCGCGTCGTGTCCATCGCTCGCTCTCTCGCGCGCGCGTCGTGTCGATCACGCTCTCTCTCTCTCGCGCGCGTCGTGTCGATCGCTCTCTCTCTCTCGCGCGCGTCGTGTCGATCGCTCTCTCTCTCGCGCGCGCGTCGTGTCGATCGCGCTCTCTCTCGCGCGCGCGTCGTGTCCATCGCTCGCTCTCTCGCGCGCGCGTCGTGTCGATCGCTCTCTCTCTCTCGCGCGCGTCGTGTCGATCGCGCTCTCTCTCTCGCGCGCGTCGTGTCGATCGCTCTCTCTCTCTCGCGCGCGTCGTGTCGATCGCGCTCTCTCTCGCGCGCGCGTCGTGTCCACCGCTCGCTCTCTCGCGCGGGCGTCGTGTCCATCGCGCGCTCTCTCGCTCGCGCGTCGTGTCCATCGCGCGCTCTCTCGCGCGCGCGTCGTGTCCATCGCGCGCTCTCTCGCGCGCGCGTCGTATCCATCGCTCGCTCTCTCGCGCGCGTCCTGTCGATCGCTCTGTCTCGCGCGCGCGTCGTGTCGATCGCTCTGTCTCGCGCGCGCGTCGTGTCGATCGCTCTCTCTCGCGCGCGTCGTGTCGATCGCGCTCTCTCGCGCGCGCGTCGTGTCGATCGCGCGCTCTCTCGCGCGCGCGCCCTGTCGATCGCTCTCTCTCTCGCGCGCGCGCCCTGTCGATCGCTCTCTCTCTCGCGCGCGCGTCCTGTCGATCGCTCTCTCTCTCGCGCGCGCGTCCTGTCGATCGCTCTCTCTCTCGCGCGCGCGTCCTGTCGATCGCGCGTCGTGTCGATCGCGCTCTCTCTCACGCGCGCGTCGTGTCGATCGCGCTCTCTCTCGCGCGCGCGTCGTGTCGATCGCGCTCTCTCTCGCGCGCGCGTAGTGTCGATCGCGCTCTCTCTCGCGCGCGCGTAGTGTCGATCGCGCTCTCTCTCGCGCGCGCGTCGTGTCGATCGCGCTCTCTCTCGCGCGCGCGTCGTGTCGATCGCGCTCTCTCTCGCGCGCGCGTCGTGTCGATCGCGCTCTCTCTCGCGCGCGCGTCGTGTCGATCGCGCTCTCTCTCGCGCGCGCGTCGTGTCGATCGCGCTCTCGCGCTCTCTCTCGCGCGCGCGTCGTGTCGATCGCGCTCTCTCTCTCGCGCGCGTCGTGTCGATCGCGCTCTCTCTCTCGCGCGCGTCGTGTCGATCGCGCTCGCTCTCTCGCGCGCGAGTCGTGTCGATCGCGCGCTCTCTCTCTCGCGCGCGTCGTGTCGATCGCGCTCTCTCTCGCGCGCGCGTCGTGTCGATCGCGAGCTCTCGCGCGCGGGTCGTATCGATCGCTCTCTCGCGCGCGCGTCGTATCGATCGCTCTCTATCTCTCGCGCGCGCGTCATATCGATCGATTGCTCTCTCTCTCTCGCGCGCGCGTCGTGTCGATCGCGCTCTCGCGCGCGCGTCGTGTCGATCGCGCTCTCACGCGCACGTCGTGTCGATCGCGCTCTCTCTCGCGCGCGCGTCGTGTCGATCGCGCTTTCTCTCGCGCTCGTCGTGTCGATCGCGCTCTCTCTCTCGCGCGCGAGTCGTGTCGATCGCGCTCTCTCTCTCGCGCGCGTCGTGTCGATCGCGCTCTCTCTCTCGCGCGCGTCGTGTCGATCGCGCTCTCTCTCGCGCGCGTCGTGTCGATCGCGCTCTCTCTCTCGCGCGCGTCGTGTCGATCGCGCTCTCTCTCTCGCGCGCGTCGTGTCGATCGCGCTCTCTCTCTCGCGCGCGTCGTGTCGATCGCGCTCTCTCTCTCGCGCGCGTCGTGTCGATCGCGAGCTCTCGCGCGCGGGTCGTATCGATCGCTCTCTCGCGCGCGCGCGTCGTATCGATCGCTCTCTCTCTCTCGCGCGCGCGTCCTGTCGATCGCGCTCTCTCTCGCGCGCGTCGTGTCGATCGCGCTCTCTCTCGCGCGCGCGTCGTGTCGATCGCGCTCTCGCGCGCGCGTCGTGTCGATCGCGCTCTCACGCGCACGTCGTGTCGATCGCGCTCTCTCTCGCGCGCGCGTCGTGTCGATCGCGCTTTCTCTCGCGCTCGTCGTGTCGATCGCGCTCTCTCTCTCGCGCGCGAGTCGTGTCGATCGCGCTCTCTCTCTCTCGCGCGCGTCGTGTCGATCGCGCTCTCTCTCTCGCGCGCGTCGTGTCGATCGCGCTCTCTCGCGCGCGTCGTGTCGATCGCGCTCTCTCTCTCGCGCGCGTCGTGTCGATCGCGCTCTCTCTCTCGCGCGCGTCGTGTCGATCGCGCTCTCTCTCTCGCGCGCGTCGTGTCGATCGCGAGCTCTCGCGCGCGGGTCGTATCGATCGCTCTCTCGCGCGCGCGTCGTATCGATCGCTCTCTATCTCTCGCGCGCGCGTCGTATCGATCGCTCTCTCTCTCTCGCGCGCGCGTCCTGTCGATCGCTCTCTCTCTCGCGCGCGCGTCGTGTCGATCGCGCTCTCTCTCTCGCGCGCGTCGTATCCATCGCGCGCTCTCTCGCGCGCGCGTCGTGTCGATCGCGCTCTCGCGCGCGCGTCGTATCCATCGCTCGCTCTCTCGCGCGCGCGTCGTATCCATCGCTCGCTCTCTCGCGCGCGCGTCGTATCCCTCGCGCTATCTCTCGCGCGCGCGTCGTATCCATCGCTCTCTCTCTCGCGCGCGCGTCGTATCCATCGCTCTCTCTCTCGCGCGCGCGTCGTATCCATCGCTCTCTCTCTCGCGCGCGCGTCGTATCCATCGCTCTCTCTCTCGCGCGCGCGTCGTATCCATCGCGCTCTCTCTCGCACGCGCGTCGTATCCATCGCGCTCTCTCTTTGGTGCGCCGCGTCGTATCGATCACGCTCTCTTGCGCGAGCACGTCGTATCGATCGCTCTCTCTCTCTCTTGCGCGCACGTCGTATCGATCGCTCTCTCTCGCGCGCGCGTCGTATCCATCGCTCGCTCTCTTGCGCGCGCGTCGTATCCATCGCTCGCTCTCTAGCGCACGCGTCGTATCCATCGCGCTCTCTCTCTCGCGCGCGTCGTGTCGATCGCGCTCTCTCTCTCGCGCGCGTCGTGTCGATCGCTCTCTCTCTCGCGCGCGCGTCGTGTCGATCGCGCTCGCATCGTATCCATCGCTCGCTCTCTCGCGCGCGCGTCGTATCCATCGCTCGCTCTCTCGCGCGCGCGTCGTATCCATCGCTCTCTCTCTCGCGCGCGCGCGTCCTGTCGATCGCGCTCTCTCTCGCACGCGCGTCGTATCCATCGCGCTCTCTCTTTGGTGCGCCGCGTCGTATCGATCACGCTCTCTTGCGCGAGCACGTCGTATCGATCGCTCTCTCTCTCTTGCGCGCACGTCGTATCGATCGCTCTCTCTCGCGCGCGCGTCGTATCCATCGCTCGCTCTCTTGCGCGCGCGTCGTATCCATCGCTCGCTCTCTCGCGCGCGCGTCGTATCCATCGCGCTCTCTCTCGCGCGCGCGTCGTGTCGATCGCGCTCTCTCTCTCGCGCGCGTCGTGTCGATCGCGCTCTCTCTCGCGCGCGCGTCGTGTCCATCGCTCGCTCTCTCGCGCGCGCGTCGTGTCGATCACGCTCTCTCTCTCGCGCGCGTCGTGTCGATCGCTCTCTCTCTCTCGCGCGCGTCGTGTCGATCGCTCTCTCTCTCTCTCGCGCGTCGTGTCGATCGCTCTCTCTCTCTCTCGCGCGTCGTGTCGATCGCTCTCTCTCTCGCGCGCGCGTCGTGTCGATCGCGCTCTCTCTCGCGCGCGCGTCGTGTCCATCGCTCGCTCTCTCGCGCGCGCGTCGTGTCGATCGCTCTCTCTCTCTCGCGCGCGTCGTGTCGATCGCGCTCTCTCTCTCGCGCGCGTCGTGTCGATCGCTCTCTCTCTCTCGCGCGCGTCGTGTCGATCGCGCTCTCTCTCGCGCGCGCGTCGTGTCCACCGCTCACGCTCTCGCGCGCGCGTCGTGTCCATCGCGCGCTCTCTCGCTCGCGCGTCGTGTCCATCGCGCGCTCTCTCGCGCGCGCGTCGTGTCCATCGCGCGCTCTCTCGCGCGCGCGTCGTATCCATCGCTCGCTCTCTCGCGCGCGTCCTGTCGATCGCTCTGTCTCGCGCGCGCGTCGTGTCGATCGCTCTGTCTCGCGCGCGCGTCGTGTCGATCGCTCTGTCTCGCGCGCGCGTCGTGTCGATCGCTCTGTCTCGCGCGCGTCGTGTCGATCGCGCTCTCTCTCGCGCGCGCGCCCTGTCGATCGCGCTCTCTCTCGCGCGCGCGCCCTGTCGATCGCTCTCTCTCTCGCGCGCGCGTCCTGTCGATCGCTCTCTCTCTCGCGCGCGCGTCCTGTCGATCGCTCTCTCTCTCTCGCGCGCGCGTCCTGTCGATCGCGCTCTCTCTCGCGCGCGCGTCGTGTCCACCGCTCACGCTCTCGCGCGCGCGTCGTGTCCATCGCGCGCTCTCTCGCTCGCGCGTCGTGTCCATCGCGCGCTCTCTCGCGCGCGCGTCGTGTCCATCGCGCGCTCTCTCGCGCGCGCGTCGTATCCATCGCTCGCTCTCTCGCGCGCGTCCTGTCGATCGCTCTGTCTCGCGCGCGCGTCGTGTCGATCGCTCTGTCTCGCGCGCGCGTCGTGTCGATCGCTCTGTCTCGCGCGCGCGTCGTGTCGATCGCTCTCTCTCGCGCGCGTCGTGTCGATCGCGCTCTCTCTCGCGCGCGCGTCCTGTCGATCGCGCTCTCTCTCGCGCGCGCGCCCTGTCGATCGCTCTCTCTCTCGCGCGCGCGTCCTGTCGATCGCTCTCTCTCTCGCGCGCGCGTCCTGTCGATCGCTCTCTCTCTCTCGCGCGCGCGTCCTGTCGATCGCTCTCTCTCTCGCGCGCGCGTCCTGTCGATCGCTCTCTCTCTCGCGCGCGCGTCCTGTCGATCGCGCGTCGTGTCGATCGCGCTCTCTCTCGCGCGCGCGTCGTGTCGATCGCGCTCTCTCTCGCGCGCGCGTCGTGTCGATCGCGCTCTCTCTCGCGCGCGCGTCGTGTCGATCGCGCTCTCTCTCGCGCGCGCGTCGTGTCGATCGCGCTCTCGCGCTCTCTCTCGCGCGCGCGTCGTGTCGATCGCGCTCTCTCTCTCGCGCGCGTCGTGTCGATCGCGCTCTCTCTCTCGCGCGCGTCGTGTCGATCGCGCGCTCTCTCTCGCGCGCGTCGTGTCGATCGCGCTCTCTCTCGCGCGCGCGTCGTGTCGATCGCGCTCTCTCTCGCGCGCGCGTCGTGTCGATCGCGCGCTCTCTCGCGCGCGTCGTGTCGATCGCGCGCTCTCTCGCGCGCGCGTCGTGTCGATCGCGAGCTCTCGCGCGCGGGTCGTATCGATCGCTCTCTCGCGCGCGCGTCGTATCGATCGCTCTCTATCTCTCGCGCGCGCGTCATATCGATCGATTGCTCTCTCTCTCTCTTGCGCGCGTCGTGTCGATCGCGCTCTCTCTCGCGCGCGCGTCGTGTCGATCGCGCTCTCGCGCGCGCGTCGTGTCGATCGCGCTCTCACGCGCACGTCGTGTCGATCGCGCTCTCTCTCGCGCGCGCGTCGTGTCGATCGCGCTTTCTCTCGCGCGAGCGTCGTGTCGATCGCGCTCTCTCTCTCGCGCGCGAGTCGTGTCGATCGCGCTCTCTCTCTCGCGCGCGTCGTGTCGATCGCGCTCTCTCTCTCGCGCGCGTCGTGTCGATCGCGCTCTCTCTCTCGCGCGCGTCGTGTCGATCGCGCTCTCTCTCTCGCGCGCGTCGTGTCGATCGCGAGCTCTCGCGCGCGGGTCGTATCGATCGCTCTCTCGCGCGCGCGTCGTATCGATCGCTCTCTATCTTCGCGCACGCGTCGTATCGATCGCTCTCTCTCTCTCGCGCGCGAGTCCTGTCGATCGCTCTCTCTCGCGCGCGCGTCGTGTCGATCGCTCTCTCTCTCGCGCGCGCGTCGTGTCGATCGCGCTCTCTCTCTCGCGCGCGTCGTATCCATCGCTCTCTCTCTCGCGCGCGCGTCGTGTCGATCGCTCTCTCTCTCGCGCGCGCGTCGTGTCGATCGCGCTCTCGCGCGCGCGTCGTATCCATCGCTCGCTCTCTCGCGCGCGCGTCGTATCCATCGCTCGCTCTCTCGCGCGCGCGTCGTATCCATCGCGCTATCTCTCGCGCGCGCGTCGTATCCATCGCTCTCTCTCTCGCGCGTGCGTCGTATCCATCGCTCTCTCTCTCGCGCGCGCGTCGTATCCATCGCGCTCTCTCTCTCGCGCGCGTCGTATCCATCGCTCTCTCTCTCGCGCGCGCGTCCTGTCGATCGCGCGTCGTATCCATCGCGCTCTCTCTTTGGTGCGCCGCGTCGTATCGATCACGCTCTCTTGCGCGAGCACGTCGTATCGATCGCTCTCTCTCTCTCTTGCGCGCACGTCGTATCGATCGCTCTCTCTCGCGCGCGCGTCGTATCCATCGCTCGCTCTCTTGCGCGCGCGTCGTATCCATCGCTCGCTCTCTAGCGCACGCGTCGTATCCATCGCGCTCTCTCTCTCGCGCGCGTCGTGTCGATCGCGCTCTCTCGCGCGCGTCGTGTCGATCGCGCTCTCTCTCTCGCGCGCGTCGTGTCGATCGAGAGCTCTCGCGCGCGGGTCGTATCGATCGCGCTCTCGCGCGCGCGTCGTATCGATCGCTCTCTATCTCTCGCGCGCGCGTCGTATCGATCGCTCTCTATCTCTCGCGCGCGCGTCGTATCGATCGCTCTCTCTCTCTCGCGCGCGCGTCCTGTCGATCGCGCTCTCTCTCGCGCGCGCGTCGTGTCGATCGCTCTCTCTCTCGCGCGCGCGTCGTGTCGATCGCGCTCTCTCTCTCGCGCGCGTCGTATCCATCGCTCTCTCTCTCGCGCGCGCGTCGTGTCGATCGCTCTCTCTCGCGCGCGCGTCGTGTCGATCGCGCTCTCGCGCGCGCATCGTATCCATCGCTCGCTCTCTCGCGCGCGCGTCGTATCCATCGCTCGCTCTCTCGCGCGCGCGTCGTATCCATCGCGCTCTCTCTCGCGCGCGCGTCGTATCCATCGCTCTCTCTCTCGCGCGCGCGTCCTGTCGATCGCGCTCTCTCTCGCACGCGCGTCGTATCCATCGCGCTCTCTCTTTGGTGCGCCGCGTCGTATCGATCACGCTCTCTTGCGCGAGCACGTCGTATCGATCGCTCTCTCTCTCTTGCGCGCACGTCGTATCGATCGCTCTCTCTCGCGCGCGCGTCGTATCCATCGCTCGCTCTCTTGCGCGCGCGTCGTATCCATCGCTCGCTCTCTAGCGCGCGCGTCGTATCCATCGCGCTCTCTCTCGCGCGCGCGTCGTGTCGATCGCGCTCTCTCTCGCGCGCGCGTCGTGTCGATCGCGCGCTCTCTCGCGCGCGCGTCGTGTCGATCGCTCTCTCTCTCGCGCGCGCGCTATCTCTTTGGTGCGCCGCGTCGTATCGATCATGCTCTCTTGCGCGAGCACGTCGTATCGATCGCTCGCTCTCTCTTGCGCGCGCGTCGCATCCATCGCTCGCTCTCTTGCGCGCGCGTCGTATCCATCGCTCGCTCTCTTGCGCGCGCGTCGTATCCATCGCTCGCTCTCTCGCACACGCGTCGTATCCATCGCGCTCTCTCTCGCACGCGCGTCGTATCCATCGCGCTCTCTCTCGCGCGCGCGTCGTATCCATCGCGCTCTCTCTCGCGCGCGTGTCGTGTCGATCGCTCTCTCTCTCGCGCGCGCGTCGTGTCGATCGCGCTCTCTCTTTGGTGCGCCGCGTCGTATCGATCATGCTCTCTTGCGCGAGCACGTCGTATCGATCGCTCTCTCTCTCTTGCGCGCGCGTCGTATCGATCGCTCTCTATCTCGCGCGCGTCCTGTCGATCGCTCTCTCTATCTCGCGCGCGTCCTGTCGATCGCTCTCTCTCTCGCGCGCGCGTCCTGTCGATCGCTCTCTCTCTCTCTTGCGCGTCCTGTCGATCGCGCTCTCTCTCGCGCGAGCGTCCTGTCGATCGCGCTCTCTCTCGCGCGCGCGTCCTGTCGATCGCGCTCTCTCTCGCGCGCGCGTCCTGTCGATCGCGCTCTCTCTCGCGCGCGCGTCCTGTCGATCGCGCTCTCTCTCGCGCGCGCGTCCTGTCGATCGCTCTCCCTCTCGCGCGCGCGTCCTGTCGATCGCTCTCCCTCTCGCGCGCGCGTAGTATCGATCGCTCTCCGTCTCGCGCGCGTGTCCTGTCGATCGCGCTCTGTCTCGCGCGCGTCCTGTCGATCACGCTGTCTGTCGCGCGCGCGTCCTGTCGATCGCGCTCTCTCTCGCGCGCGCGTCCTGTCGATCGCGCTCTCTCTCGCGCGCGCGTCCTGTCGATCGCTCTCTCCCTCGCGCGCGCGTCCTGTCGATCGCTCTCTCTCTCGCGCGCGCGTCCTGTCGATCGCTCTCTCTCTCGCGCGCGTCCTGTCGATCGCTCTCTCTCTCGCGCGCGTCGTGTCGATCGATCTCTCTCTCGCGCGCGTCGTGTCGATCGCTCTCTCTCGCGCGCGCGTCGTGTCGATCGCTCTCTCTCGCGCGCGCGCGTCTTATCGATCGCTCTCTCTCTCGCGCGCACGTCCTGTCGATCGCTCTCTCTCTCGCGCGCGCGTCCTGTCGGTCGCTCTCTCTCTCGCGCGCACGTCCTGTCGATCGCTCTCTCTCTCGCGCGCGCTTCCTGTCGGTCGCTCTCTCTCTCGCGCGCGCGTCCTGTCGATGGCTCTCTCTCGCGCGCGCGTCGTGTCGATCGCTCTCTCTCGCGCGCGCGTCGTGTCGATCGCGCTCTCTCTCGCGCGCGCGTCGTGTCGATCGCGCTCTCTCTCGCGCGCGCGTCGTGTCGATCGCGCGCTCTCTCGCGCGCGCGCGTCGTGTCGATCGCTCTCTCACGCGCACGCGCGTCGTGTCGATCGCTCTCTCACTCGCCCGCGCATCCTGTCGATCGCTCGCTCTTTGGCGCGCCGCGACGTATCGATCGCGCTCTCTTTCTCGCGCGCGCGTCCTATCGATCGCTCTCTCGCGCGCGCGTCCTATCGATCGCTCTCGCGTCCTATCGATCGCTCTCTCTCTCGAGCGCCCGTCGTATCGATCGCTCTCTCTCTTTGGTGCGCCGCGTCGTATCGATCACGCTCTCTTGCGCGAGCACGTCGTATCGATCGCTCTCTCTCTCTCTCGCGCGCGCGTCGTGTCGATCGCTCTCTCTCGCGCGCGCGTCCTGTCGATCGCTCTCTCTCTCTCGCGCGCGTCCTGTCGATCGCTCTCTCTCTCTCGCGCGCGTCCTGTCGATCGCTCTCTCTCTCGCACGCTCGTCCTATCGATCGCGCTCTCTCTCGCGCGAGTCATATCGATCTCTCTCGCGCGCGCGTCGTTTCAATCGCTCTCTATCTCGCGCGCGTGTCCTGTCGATCGCTCTCTCTCTCGCGCGCGCGTCGTGTCGATCGCTCTCTCTCTCGCGCGCGCGTCCTGTCGATCGCTCTCTCTCTCGCGCGCGCGTCCTGTCGATCGCTCTCTCTCTCGCGCGCGCGTCCTGTCGATCGCTCTCTCTCTCGCGCGCGCGTCCTCTCGATCGCTCTCTCTCTCGCGCACGTCCTGTCGATCGCTCTCTCTCGCGCGCGCGTCGTATCGATCGCTCTCTCTCGCGCGCGCGTGAGCCAGCGAGAGAGAGAAAGAGCGATCGACACGACGCGCGCGCGCGCGCGAGAGAGAGAGGGAGAGCGATTGACACGGCGCGCGCGCGAGAGAGAGAGATCGACACGGCGAGAGAGAGAGATCGATACGGCGCGCGAGAGAGAGAGAGATCGATACAACGCGCGCGCGAGAGAGAGAGAGATCGATACAACGCGCGCGCGAGAGAGAGAGAGAGATCGATCGATACGACGTGCGCGCGAGTGAGAGAGAGAGATCGATCGATACGACGTGCGCGCGAGAGAGAGATCGATCGATCGATACGACGCGCGCTAGAGAGAAATCGACACGACGCGCGCATGCGCGAGAGAGAGAGCGATCGACACGACGCGCGCGAGCTAGCGAGAGAGAGAAAGAGCGATCGACACGACGCGCGCACGAGAGAGCGATCGACACGGCGCGCGCGCAGAGAGAGAGAGAGAGAGATCGACACGGCGAGAGAGAGAGAGAGAGAGATCGATCGATACGGCGCGCGCGAGAGAGATCGATCGATACAATGCGCGCGCGAGTGAGAGAGAGAGATCGATTGATACGACGTGTGCGCGAGAGAGAGATCGATCGATTGATACGACGCGCGCGCGAGAGAGAGATCGATCGATCGATACGACGTGCGCGCGCGAGAGAGAGAGGTCGATACAGCGCGCGCGAGAGAGATTGATACGACGCAGGCGCGAGAGAGAGATCGATCGATCGATACGACGCGCTAGAGAGAAATCGATACGACGCGCGCACACGCGAGAGAGAGAGAGTTCGATACGATGCGCGCGTGCGCACGTGTGAGAGAGAGAGATACGACGTGTGCGCGTGCGCGATACAGTGGACGCGAGTGATACAGTATACAGTATACCTGCACGATACAGTGCGAGCGAGCGATACATTATCACTCTTGCGTGCGCGCACTCTGTGCCTGCGCTATACAGTGCGTGTGGGCGATACAATGCACTTGCGAGCGAGTGTGGTGCAGTGCGCGAGTGGTACAATGCACGCAAATGATGCAGTGTGTGTGTGTGTGCTTGCGCGCACTAGAGTGATGCAGTGTGTGCGCGTGAGTGAGAGTGATAGAGTTCGCGCGTGCGAGAGAGAGTGATACAGTGTGCGCCTACGCGCGTTCGAGAGTGATGCTGTGCGCACATGCGCGAGCGAGATTCAGTGCGCGTGCGAGTGATACAGTGCACGGGAGAGTGATGCAGTGTGTGTGCGCACTCGCGCGCAAGAGATACAATGTATGTGTGTGAGAGAGAGAGAGAGAAATACAATATGTGTGTGTGTGAGAGAGGTACAGGGTGCGTGAGAGATACAGCAGTGTGGTTGTGAGGGAGAGAGAGATACAGAAATGTGGGTGTGGGAGAGAGATACAGAAATGTGGGTGTGGGAGAGAGATACAGAAATGTGGGTGTGGGGGAGAGAGATACAGAAATGTGGGTGTGGGGGAGAGAGATACAGAAATGTGGGTGTGGGGGAGAGAGATACAGAAATGTGGGTGTGGGGGAGAGAGAGATACAGAAATGTGGGTGTGGGGGGGGAGAGAGATACAGAAATGTGGGTGTGGGGGAGAGAGATACAGAAATGTGGGTGTGGGGGAGAGAGATACAGAAATGTGGGTGTCAGGGAGGGAGAGATACAGAAATGTGGGTGTGGGGGGGAGAGAGATACAGAAATGTGGGTGTGGGAGGAACATTCTGGGAGGATCTGACTGCTCTGTATGTTCCGTTTTCCTCTAGGATATGTCTGTGGGATGTTCCATTAACTGCGCTCTCTCTGGGTGACGATGGACCGTCTCCTGCCTTTCTCTGTCCTGATTGGCTGCCTCACCCTGGCATTGCCCCATTAGGAGGGGGCATAGGGCCGGCTTGGACTATGTCGGGCGAGTCCGCGCTGCCTTCCTTTGCCGACCAGCCGCCGCAGCAGGAGGAGGAGGAGGTGAAGCCGTTGATGTGTGCCCTCTGCCCGTTCGTGACGCAGAACGATGAGGACATGCGGGTGCACCGGACGACGCACAGCCAGCCGGGACCCCCTCTCCAGGCGCCCGGACCCGTGAAGAGGGAGGTGCCGATTGAGTGGTGGGCACCGTGCGACGGGGAGACCTCGGAGGGCAGCGACGGCGGTCTGTGCCCGCGGGGGGCCGGTGCCTACACTTGGGACCCGGGGCAGGAAAGATCCTGGTTGTTTGAGGAGAGTCAGGACGGAGGGGGGCCGAGGGGCAGAGCGGGCGAGGAGGAGGAAGAGGAGGGGGAAGAGGACGTCAACTACAAGGTGGTGGTGGTGGGCGAGGACGGGAAGGGCGGGAGCGCTCCGAGACCGCCCGGGGGTCCCGAGGGGGAGCCGGACTCCGAGAGCGGGCATGGCGGAGGGTCCCCGAACAACCCCGGGGCACGGCCCACTCAGGGCACGGGTCCGAACAAGCAGAGGTGGCAGTCCAAGCAGTACCAGTGTGATCTGTGCCCGTACGTGGCAGGAGGCAAGCAGGAGCTGAGGACCCACGAGAGGGAGACTCACCTGAGGGAAGGCAGCGACGTGATCAAGTGCAGCCAGTGCAACTACACCACCAACAAGATCTCGTTCTGGCGCCAGCACAAGTTGGTGCACGTCAGCACCAGCGGCAGCCCTGGCCGCATCTACATGTGCAAGACCTGCGGCTGGAAGACCAAATACCGGCACTCGCTGGTCAAGCACATCGCCCTGCACACCGGCAACAAGTCCTTCCAGTGCGACCAGTGCGGCTTCGCCTGCGCCCGCAAGGAGAACCTCAAACGCCACAAGCTCACCCACCTGAAGAAGGGTGTGGACGGCAAGGGGCTGCTTCTCAAGTGCAACTGGTGCGAGTACTCCACCGCCCACAGCAACGCCCTCCGCAGGCACGCCATGACACTGCACAACGGTGAGGGTCGCCCCGGGGGGTGGCAACGGGAGGGGGGGGAGGAGGGAGCAGCCAGAGTAAACACCCTCCTCCCACCCACTCTGTCCCATCACCATCTCCCTTTATCAATCGGCCCATCCCTTTATCACTCTCACTATCTCTTTATCACTCTCACTATCCCTTTGTCACTCTCTCCATCCCTTTATCACTCTCTCCATCCCTTTATCACTCACTCCATCCCTTTATCACTCACTCCATCCCTTTATCACTCACTCCATCCCTTTATCACTCTCTCCATCCCTTTATCACTCTCACTATCCCTTTGTCACTCTCACTATCCCTTTGTCACTCTCTCCATCCCTTTATCACTCACTCCATCCCTTTATCACTCTCTCCATCCCTTTATCACTCTCACTATCCCTTTGTCACTCTCTCCATCCCTTTATCACTCACTCCATCCCTTTATCAATCACTCCATCCCTTTATCACTCTCTCCATCCCTTTATCACTCTCACTATCTCTTTGTCACTCTCTCCATCCCTTTATCACTCACTCCATCCCCTTATCAATCACTCCATCCCTTTATCACTCTCTCCATCCCTTTATCAATCACCCCATCCCTTTATCACTCTCTCCATCCCTTTATCACTCACTCCATCCCTTGATCACTCACTCCATCCCTTGATCAATCACTCCATCCCTTTATCACTCTCTCCATCCCTTTATCACTCTCTCCATCCCTTTATCACTCACTCCATCCCTTTATCAATCACTCCATCCCTTTATCAATCACTCCATCCCTTTATCATTCTCACTATCTCTTTATCACTCTCACTATCTCTTTATCACTCTCACTATCCCTTTGTCACTCTCTCCATCCCTTTATCACTCACTCCATCCCTTTATCACTCACTCCATCCCTTTATCAATCACTCCATCCCTTTATCACTCTCTCCATCCCTTTATCAATCATCCCATCCCTTTATCACTCTCACTATCCCTTTATCACTCTCACTATCCCTTTATCACTCACTCCATCCCTTTATCACTCACTCCATCCCTTTATCACTCTCTCCATCCCTTTATCAATCATCCCATCCCTTTATCACTCTCTCCATCCCTTTATCACTCACACTATCCCTTTATCACTCACTCCATCCCTTTATCACTCACTCCATCCCTTTATCAATCACTCCATCCCTTTATCACTCTCTCCATCCCTTTATCACTTTTCTCCATCCCTTTATCACTCTCTCCATCCCTTTATCACTCTCTCCATCCCTTTATCACTCTCGCCATCCCTTTATCACTCTCTCCATCCCTTTATCACTTTTCTCCATCCCTTTATCAATCACTCCATCCCTTTATCACTCTCTCCATCCCTTTATCACTCTCACTATCCCTTTGTCACTCTCTCCATCCCTTTATCACTCACTCCATCCCTTTATCACTCTCTCCATCCCTTTATCACTCTCACTATCCCTTTATCACTCTCTCCATCCCTTTATCAATTACTCCATCCCATTATCACTCCCACTATCCCTTTATCACTCTCTCCATCCCTTTATCACTCTCTCTCTCTTTCTCTTTCCCCCTCTCTCTCTTTCTCTTTCCCCCTCTTTCTTTCCCTCTCTCTCTCTCTTTCTCTCTCTCTCTTTCCCATTCCTTTCTGCCTTCTCCTGTTGAGTTGGGATGGATGGGGAGAGATGGTGGTGGGTTCCACAATTATTCAGAGGGTGGATGGTGAACAGTGGTCCCCCCATCCCTCTCTCTCTGAGGGATGTGGAAGGCATGTTCCTGAGAATGGTGCCTGGGAGAATGACGGGATCAGATCCCATGCATTTCCCATCTTTCTCCCAAATCCAGAATGTGGGGTTGAGCAGCGGAGACGGTGTAGATAGCGCTGCTGCTGGTGGGAGGCTGGAACTGCAGCGTGACCTGTTTACACAGATGTGTCCCTTTGCAAACAGAGATGAACAAATCCCCTTCCCCAGCCCCCAGCCCCCACCCCAAGCTCTTCACCCCAACATCCTGGAGGAGCCAAACAGAGAGCATGGAGCTCCAGAGGTACAGGTCCCAATCCCCACACGACCCCATCCCTGAACCTGCTGTCCCACCAACTCCACTACCAAGTGAGGGAGGCCCTCTGACTAACTGGGCATTTACCCTCACAGTAATGGGGTATTTACCCCGAGTAACTGGGCATTTACCCTCACAGTAATGGGGTTTTTACCCCGAGTAACTGGGCATTTACCCCCACAGTAATGGGGCATTTACCCCCCTGAGTAACTGGGCATTTACCCTCACAGTAATGGGGTTTTTACCCCGAGTAACTGGGCATTTACCCTCACAGTAATGGGGTATTTACCCCGAGTAACTGGGCATTTACCCTCACAGTAATGGGGTATTTACCCCCTGAGTAACTGGGTATTTACTCCCCACAGTAATGGGGTATTTACCCCCTGAGTAACTGGGCATTTACCCTCACAGTAATGGGGTATTTACCCCCTGAGTAACTGGGTATTTACTCCCCACAGTAATGGGGTATTTACCCCCTGAGTAACTGGGCATTTACCCTCACAGTAATGGGGTATTTACCCCCTGAGTAACTGGGCATTTACCCTCACAGTAATGGGGTATTTATCCTGATAAACTGAGTATTTACTCCCCACAGTAATGGGGTATTTATCCTGATAAACTGAGTATTTACTCCCCACAGTAATGGGGTATTTACCCCCCGAATAACTGGGTATTTACTCCCCACAGTAATGGGGTATTTACCCCCTGAGTAACTGGGCATTTACCCTCACAGTAATGGGGTATTTACCCCGAATAACTGGGTATTTACCTCCTGCAGTAATGGGGTATTTACCCCCGAGTAACTGGGCATTTACCCTCACAGTAATGGGGTATTTATCCTGATAAACTGGGTATTTACCCCCCACAGTAATGGGGTATTTACCTCCTGAGTAACTGGGTATTTACCTCCCACGGTACTGGCGTATATATACCATCTGTGAAACTGGGTATTTACCCCACCACAGTATTGGGGTAATTACCCCCATGTAACTGGGTATTTAACCGCCACAGTATTGGGGTATCTACCCTCCTCAGTAACTGGGTATTTACCCCAGAATCAAGGGGCATCTACTTCCTGAGTAACTGGGTATTTACCCCCACAGTAATAGGGCATTTACCCCGAGTAACTGGTATTTACCCCCACAGTAATGGTGTATATACCCCCTGTGTAACTGGGTATTTAACCCCCACAGTAATGGGGCATTTACCCCCCTGAGTAACTGGGTATTTAACCCCCACAGTAATGGGGTATATACCCCGAGTAACTGGTATTTAACCCCCACAGTAATGGGGCATTTACCCCCCTGAGTAACTGGGTATTTAACCCCCACAGTAATGGGGCATTTACCCCCCTGAGTAACTGGGCATTTACCCCCACAGTAATGGGGTATATACCCCCTGTGTAACTGGGCATTTACCCTCACAGTACCAGAGTAACACGGTACTTACCTCCCACTGCAGTGTGGTATTTACCTCCCACAGCATCTGGGTATTTACCCACCCCAGTAACCGGGGATTTATCCCCCACAGTAACACCCCCTCAGTAGTGCAGTACTTACCCCACCCCCCAGTAACAGGGTAATTAACAGCACACAGTAACAGGGTATTTACACCCCCTCAGTAGTGCAGTACTTACCCCAACCCCACAGTAACAGGGTATTTATCCCCCTCAGTAGTGGGGTACTTACCCCCACCCCACAGTAACAGGGTATTTATCACCCTCAGTAGTGGGGTACTTACCCCCACCCCACAGTAACAGGGTAATACCCCACAATAATAGGGTATGTACTCACCCCAGTAATAGGGTATTTACTTCCCACAATAATGGGGTATTTACCACCATAGTAATAGGGTATTTAGCCCCACAGTGACAGGGTATTTAACCCTCCTCCCCACAGAGATGGTGTATTTCCCTCCCCAATAATGGGATATTCCCCCCCCATGCAGTGAAGGGGTATTTCCTCCCATTGTAATGGGGGTATTTACCCCATACAGTAACAGGGTATTGACTTCCCTCTGTAATGAGGTATTTACCCCCACTGTAATAGGGTATTTACCCCTCACAGTAACAAGGTATTTAACCCCCCCATAGTAACGGGGAATTAACCCCCCCACCCCCCAAAGTAATAGGATATTTACCCCCTGAGTAACAGGGTATTTACCTCACGGTAATGGTATATTATAGAGTACAGGAGTCGGGAGGCCATGTTGTGGCTGTACAGGACATTGGTTAGGCCACTGTTGGAATATTGCGTGCAATCCTGGTCTCTTTCCTATCGGAAAGATGCTGTGAAACTTGAAAGGGTTCAGAAAAGATTTACAAGGATGTTGCCAGGGTTGGAGGATTTGAGCTACAGGGAGAGGCTGAACAGGCTGGGGCTGTTTTCCCTGGAGCGTCGGAGGCTGAGGAGTGGCCTTACAGAGGTTTACAAAATTATGAGGGGCATGGATAGGGTAAATAGACAAAGTCTTTTCCCTGGGGCGGGGGAGTCCAGAACTAGAGGGCATAGGTTTAGGGTGAGAGGGGAAAGTGATAAAAGGGACCTAAGGGACAACTTTTTCATGCAGAGGGTGGTGTGTGTATGGAATGAGCTGCCAGAGGATGTGGTGGAGGCTGGTACAATGACAACATTTAAAAGGCATTTGGCTGGGTATATGAATAGGAAGGGTTTGGAGGGATATGGGCCGGGTGCTGGCAGGTGGGGACTAGACTGGGTTGGGATATCTGGTCGGGCATGGGCTGGTTGGGCCGAGGGGTGTGTTTCCGTGCTGTACATCTCTGTGATTCGATGACAGTAATGGGATATTTACGCCCACAGTAACTATATATGATGTTCTTCCCCACGCCACCCACCCCAGCTGATGAGAACTATGTCCCAGAATATCACTGTGACCTCTGTGAGTTCAAGACAACGAAACTCAGCAACTTCTCCAACCACAAGATCACCCATCTCTACGGTACGCCACCGGGAGGGGAGGCCAATGAGGGGGGAGTGGGCGATTCAGGTGACAGTGGGCAGTGTGGGGGTGGAT
Organism: Hemiscyllium ocellatum; assembly: GCF_020745735.1. Taxonomy (NCBI): domain Eukaryota; kingdom Metazoa; phylum Chordata; class Chondrichthyes; order Orectolobiformes; family Hemiscylliidae; genus Hemiscyllium; species Hemiscyllium ocellatum. The sequence continues at coordinate 31,192 of NW_026867597.1, read as the reverse complement.
GCAGGGAATGGGAGAGGGAGGCATGAGAGAGGGGTGAAGGGGAGACAGGGCAAGGGGAGGTGTGGGGGGAGTGAGGGGACAAAGGGGGGAGTGGGGGGAGTGAGGGGACAAAGGGGGGAGTGGGGGGAGTGAGGGGACAAAGGGGGGAGTGAGGGGACAAAGGGGGGAGTGGGGGGAGTGAGGGGACAAAGGGGGGAGTGAGGGGACAAAGGGGGGAGTGGGGGGAGTGAGGGGACAAAGGGGGGAGTGGGGGGAGTGAGGGGACAAAGGGGGGAGTGGGGGGAGTGAGGGGACAAAGGGGGGAGTGGGGGGAGTGAGGGGACAAAGGGGGGAGTGGGGGGAGTGAGGGGACAAAGGGGGGAGTGGGGGGAGTGAGGGGACAAAGGGGGGAGTGGGGGGAGTGAGGGGACAAAGGGGGGAGTGAGGGGACAAAGGGGGGAGTGGGGGGAGTGAGGGGACAAAGGGGGGAGTGAGGGGACAAAGGGGGGAGTGGGGGGAGTGAGGGGACAAAGGGGGGAGTGGGGGGAGTGAGGGGACAAAGGGGGGAGTGGGAGGAGTGAGGGGACAAAGGGGGGAGTGGGAGGAGTGAGGGGACAAAGGGGGGAGTGGGGGGAGTGAGGGGACAAAGGGGGGAGTGGGGGGAGTGAGGGGACAAAGGGGGAAGTGGGGGGAGTGAGGGGACAAAGGGGGGAGTGGGGGGAGTGAGGGGACAAAGGGGGGAGTGGGGGGAAAGTTGGAGAATGATAATTGATGGGGTTCTAGTGAGGGAGAGGGTTCATATCATCTCTCTCACTGCCCACAGGGTATATGGTGGTCTCTCTCTCTCACTGCCCACAGGGTATATGGTGGTCTCTCTCTCTCTCACTGCCCACAGGGTATATGGTGGTCTCTCTCTCACACTGCCCACAGGGTATATGGTGGTCTCTCTCTCACACTGCCCACAGGGTATATGGTGGTCTCTCTCTCTCTCTCTCTCACACTGCCCACAGGGTATATGGTGGTCTCTCTCTCTCACTGCCCACAGGGTATATGGTGGTCTCTCTCTCTCTCACTGCCCACAGGGTATATGGTGGTCTCTCTCTCACACTGCCCACAGGGTATATGGTGGTCTCTCTCTCACACTGCCCACAGGGTATATGGTGGTCTCTCTCTCTCTCTCTCTCACACTGCCCACAGGGTATATGGTGGTCTCTCTCTCACACTGCCCACAGGGTATATGGTGGTCTCTCTCTCTCTCTCTCTCACACTGCCCACAGGGTATATGGTGGTCTCTCTCTCACACTGCCCACAGGGTATATGGTGGTCTCTCTCTCTCACTGCCCACAGGGTATATGGTGGTCTCTCTCTCTCACTGCCCACAGGGTATATGGTGGTCTCTCTCTCACACTGCCCACAGGGTATATGGTGGTCTCTCTCTCTCACTGCCCACAGGGTATATGGTGGTCTCTCTCTCTCACTGCCCACAGGGTATATGGTGGTCTCTCTCTCACACTGCCCACAGGGTATATGGTGGTCTCTCTCTCACACTGCCCACAGGGTATATGGTGGTCTCTCTCTCACACTGCCCACAGGGTATATGGTGGTCTCTCTCTCTCACTGCCCACAGGGTATATGGTGGTCTCTCTCTCTCACTGCCCACAGGGTATATGGTGGTCTCTCTCTCTCTCTCTCTCACACTGCCCACAGGGTATATGGTGGTCTCTCTCTCACACTGCCCACAGGGTATATGGTGGTCTCTCTCTCTCTCTCTCTCACACTGCCCACAGGGTATATGGTGGTCTCTCTCTCACACTGCCCACAGGGTATATGGTGGTCTCTCTCTCTCACTGCCCACAGGGTATATGGTGGTCTCTCTCTCTCACTGCCCACAGGGTATATGGTGGTCTCTCTCTCTCACTGCCCACAGGGTATATGGTGGTCTCTCTCTCTCACTGCCCACAGGGTATATGGTGGTCTCTCTCTCACACTGCCCACAGGGTATATGGTGGTCTCTCTCTCACACTGCCCACAGGGTATATGGTGGTCTCTCTCTCACACTGCCCACAGGGTATATGGTGGTCTCTCTCTCTCTCACTGCCCACAGGGTATATGGTGGTCTCTCTCTCTCACTGCCCACAGGGTATATGGTGGTCTCTCTCTCTCTCTCTCTCACACTGCCCACAGGGTATATGGTGGTCTCTCTCTCTCACTGCCCACAGGGTATATGGTGGTCTCTCTCTCACACTGCCCACAGGGTATATGGTGGTCTCTCTCTCTCTCTCTCTCACACTGCCCACAGGGTATATGGTGGTCTCTCTCTCTCTCTCTCTCACACTGCCCACAGGGTATATGGTGGTCTCTCTCTCACACTGCCCACAGGGTATATGGTGGTCTCTCTCTCTCACTGCCCACAGGGTATATGGTGGTCTCTCTCTCTCACTGCCCACAGGGTATATGGTGGTCTCTCTCTCACACTGCCCACAGGGTATATGGTGGTCTCTCTCTCTCACTGCCCACAGGGTATATGGTGGTCTCTCTCTCACACTGCCCACAGGGTATATGGTGGTCTCTCTCTCACACTGCCCACAGGGTATATGGTGGTCTCTCTCTCTCACTGCCCACAGGGTATATGGTGGTCTCTCTCTCTCACTGCCCACAGGGTATATGGTGGTCTCTCTCTCTCTCTCTCTCTCACACTGCCCACAGGGTATATGGTGGTCTCTCTCTCACACTGCCCACAGGGTATATGGTGGTCTCTCTCTCTCTCTCTCTCACACTGCCCACAGGGTATATGGTGGTCTCTCTCTCACACTGCCCACAGGGTATATGGTGGTCTCTCTCTCTCACTGCCCACAGGGTATATGGTGGTCTCTCTCTCTCACTGCCCACAGGGTATATGGTGGTCTCTCTCTCACACTGCCCACAGGGTATATGGTGGTCTCTCTCTCTCACTGCCCACAGGGTATATGGTGGTCTCTCTCTCTCACTGCCCACAGGGTATATGGTGGTCTCTCTCTCTCACTGCCCACAGGGTATATGGTGGTCTCTCTCTCACACTGCCCACAGGGTATATGGTGGTCTCTCTCTCACACTGCCCACAGGGTATATGGTGGTCTCTCTCTCTCTCACTGCCCACAGGGTATATGGTGGTCTCTCTCTCTCACTGCCCACAGGGTATATGGTGGTCTCTCTCTCTCTCTCTCTCACACTGCCCACAGGGTATATGGTGGTCTCTCACTCACACTGCCCACAGGGTATATGGTGGTCTCTCTCTCTCTCTCTCTCACACTGCCCACAGGGTATATGGTGGTCTCTCTCTCACACTGCCCACAGGGTATATGGTGGTCTCTCTCTCTCACTGCCCACAGGGTATATGGTGGTCTCTCTCTCACACTGCCCACAGGGTATATGGTGGTCTCTCTCTCTCACTGCCCACAGGGTATATGGTGGTCTCTCTCTCTCTCTCTCTCACACTGCCCACAGGGTATATGGTGGTCTCTCTCTCACACTGCCCACAGGGTATATGGTGGTCTCTCTCTCTCACTGCCCACAGGGTATATGGTGGTGTCTCTCTCTCACTGCCCACAGGGTATATGGTGGTCTCTCTCTCTCACTGCCCACAGGGTATATGGTGGTCTCTCTCTCTCTCTCTCTCTCACTGCCCACAGGGTATATGGTGGTCTCTCTCTCTCTCTGCCCACAGGGTATATGGTGGTCTCTCTCTCTCTCTCTGCCCACAGGGTATATGGTGGTCTCTCTCTCTCTCTCTCTCTCACTGCCCACAGGGTATATGGTGGTCTCTCTCTCTCTCACTGCCCACAGGGTATATGGTGGTCTCTCTCTCTCACTGCCCACAGGGTATATGGTGGTGTCTCTCTCTCTCTCTGCCCACAGGGTATATGGTGGTGTCTGTCTCTCTGCCCACAGGGTATATGATGGTCTCTCTCTCTCTCACTGCCCACAGGGTGGTCTCTCTCTCTCTCTGCCCACAGGGTATATGGTGGTGTCTCTCTCTCACTGCCCACAGGGTATATGGTGGTCTCTCTCTCTCTCTCTCTCTCACTGCCCACAGGGTATATGGTGGTCTCTCTCTCTCTCTGCCCACAGGGTATATGGTGGTCTCTCTCTCTCTCTCTGCCCACAGGGTATATGGTGGTCTCTCTCTCTCACTGCCCACAGGGTATATGGTGGTCTCTCTCTCTCACTGCCCACAGGGTATATGGTGGTCTCTCTCTCTCTCTCTCTCTCTCACTGCCCACAGGGTATATGGTGGTCTCTCTCTCTCTCACTGCCCACAGGGTATATGGTGGTCTCTCTCTCTCACTGCCCACAGGGTATATGGTGGTGTCTCTCTCTCTCTCTGCCCACAGGGTATATGGTGGTGTCTGTCTCTCTGCCCACAGGGTATATGATGGTCTCTCTCTCTCTCACTGCCCACAGGGTATATGATGGTCTCTCTCTCTCTCTGCCCACAGGGTATATGGTGGTCTCTCTCTCTCTCTGCCCACAGGGTATATGATGGTCTCTCTCTCTCTCTGCCCACAGGGTATATGATGGTCTCTCTCTCTCTCTGCCCACAGGGTATATGATGGTCTCTCTCTCTCTCACTGCCCACAGGGTATATGATGGTCTCTCTCTCACACTGCCCACAGCGTATATAATGGTCTCTCTCACACTGCCCACAGGGTATAGGATGGTCTCTCTCGCTCTATCTCTCTCTCTCACGCTATCTCTCTCGCGCATTCTCTCTCTCGCGCTATCTCGCTATCTATCTCTCACACACTGCCCACAGGGTATATGATGGTCTCTCTCTCTGCCCACAGGGTATATAATGGTCTCTCTCTCTCTCACTGCCCACAGGGTATATGATGCTCTCTCTCTCTCTCGCTATCTCTCTATCTCTCACACACTGCCCACAGGGTATATGATGGTCTCTCTCTCACACTGCCCACAGGGTATATGATGGTGTCTCTCTCTCTCTCACTGCCCACAGGGTCTATGATGGTCTCTCTCACACACTGCCCACAGGGTATAGAATGGTCTCTCTCACGCTATCTCTCTCGCGCATTCTCTCTCTCGCGCTATCTCGCTATCTATCTCTCACACACTGCCCACAGGGTATATGATGGTCTCTCTCACACACTGCCCACAGGGTATATGATGGTGTCTCTCTCTCTCTCTCTCTCTCACTGCCCACAGGGTATATGATGGTCTCTCTCACACACTGCCCACAGGGTATATGATGGTGTCTCTCTCTCTCTCTCTCTCTCACTGCCCACAGGGTATATGATGGTCTCTCTCTCTCTCTCTCACTGCCCACAGGGTATATGATGGTCTCTCTCGCTCTATCTCTCGCTCTCTCTCTCTCGCGCTATCTCTCTCTCGCGCTATCTCGCTATCTATCTCTCACACACTGCCCACAGGGTATATGATGGTTTCTCTCTCTCACTGCCCACAGGGTATATGATGGTCTCTCTCTCTCACTGCCCACAGAGTATATGATGGTCTCTCTCTCTCTCTCTCTCTCTCACAGACACTACCCACTGGGTATATGATGGTGTCTCTCTCTCACTGCCCACAGGGTATATGATGGTCTCTCTCTCTCACACACTGCCCACAGGGTATATGATGGTCTCTCTCTCTCTCACTGCCCACAGGGTATATGATGGTCTCTCTCCCTCTCTCTCTCTCTCTCTCACACACTGCCCACAGAGTATATGATGGTCTCTCTCTCTCTCACTGCCCACAGGGTATATGATGGTCTCTCTCTCACTGCCCACAGGGTATATGATGGTCTCTCTCTCTCTCTCTCTCTCTCTCACACACTGCCCACAGGGTATATGATGGTGTCTCTCTCTCTCTCTCTATCTCTCACACACTGCCCACAGGATATATGATGGTCTCTCTCTCTCTCTCTCTCTCTCTCACACACACACACACACACACACACACACACACACACACACACACACACACTGCCCACAGGGTATATGATGGTCTCTCTCTCTCTCACTGCCCACAGGGTATATGATGGTCTCTCTCTCACTGCCCACAGGGTATATGATGGTCTCTCTCTCTCTGTCTCTCACACACTGCCCACAGGGTCTATGATGCTCTCTCTCTCTCTCTCTCTCTCTCTCACACACACTGCCCACAGGGTATATGATGGTCTCTCTCTCTCTCTCTCACTGCCCACAGGGTATATGATGGTCTCTCTCTCTCTCTCTCTCTGCCCACAGGGTCTATGATGGTCTCTCTCTCTCTCTCTCACTGCCCACAGGGTATATGGTGGTGTCTCTCTCTCTCTCACTGCCCACAGGGTATATGATGGTCTCACTGCCCACAGGGTATATGATGGTCTCTCTCTCACACTGCCCACAGCGTATATAATGGTCTCTCTCTCACTGCCCACAGGGTATATGATGGTCTCTCTCGCTCTATCTCTCTCTCTCACGCTATCTCTCTCGCGCTATCTCGCTATCTATCTCTCACACACTGCCCACAGGGTATATGATGGTCTCTCTCTCTCACTGCCCACAGGGTATATGATGGTCTCTCTCTCTCTCTCTGCCCACAGGATATATGATGGTCACTCTCTCTCTCTCACTGCCCACAGGGTATATGATGGTCTCTCTCTCTCTCTCTCTGCCCAGAGGGTATATGATGGTCTCTCTCTCTCTCACTGCCCACAGGGTATATGATGGTCTCTCTCTCTCACTGCCCACAGGGTATATGATGGTCTCTCTCTCTCTCACACACTGCCCACAGGGTATATGATGGTCTCTCTCTCTCTCACTGCCCACAGGGTATATGATGGTGTCTCTCCCTCTATCTCTCTCTCTCTCTCTCTCTCTCTCTCTCTCTCTCTCTCTCTCTCTCTCTCTCACTGCCCACAGGGTATATGATGCTCTCTCTCTCTCTCTCGTACACACTGCCCACAGGGTATATGATGGTCTCTCTCTCTCACTGCCCACAGGGTATATGATGGTCTCTCTCCCTCTCTCTCTCACTGCCCACAGGGTATATGATGGTCTCTCTCTCTCACACACTGCCCACAGGGTATATGATGGTCTCTCTCTCTCACTGCCCACAGGGTATATGATGGTGTCTCTCTCTCTCTCTCTATCTCTCACACACTGCCCACAGGGTATATGATGGTCTCTCTCTCTCACTGCCCACAGGGTATATGATGGTCTCTCTCTCTCACTGCCCACAGGGTATATGATGGTCTCTCTCTCTCTCTCTCTCTCACACACTGCCCACAGGGTATATGATGGTGTCTCTCTCTCTCTCACTGCCCACAGGATATATGATGGTCTCTCTCTCACTGCCCACAGGGTATATGATGGTCTCTCTCTCTCTCTCTCTCTCACACACACTGACCACAGGGTATATGATGGTCTCTCTCTCTCTCACTGCCCACAGGATATATGATGGTCTCTCTCTCACTGCCCACAGGGTATATGATGGTCTCTCTCTCTCTCTCTCACTGCCCACAGGGTATATGATGGTCTCTCTCTCTCACTGCCCACAGGGTATATGATGGTCTCTCTCTCACTGCCCACAGGGTATATGATGGTCTCTCTCTCTCTCTGCCCACAGGGTATATGATGGTCTCTCTCTCACTGCCGACAGGGTATATGATGGTCTCTCTCTCTCTCTCTCTCTGCCCACAGGGTATATGATGGTCTCTCTCTCACTGCCCACAGGGTATATGATGGTCTCTCTCTCTCTCACTGCCCACAGGGTATATGATGGTCTCTCTCTCTCTCTCTCTGCCCACAGGGTATATGATGGTCTCTCTCTCTCTCTCTCTCTCACTGCCCACAGGGTATATGATGGTCTCTCTCTCTCTCTCTCTCTCTCACTGCCCACAGGGTATATGATGGTCTCTCCCTCTCTCTCTCTCTCTCTCTCTCTCTCTCACACACTGCCCGCAGGGTATATGATGGTCTCTCTCTCTCTCACTGCCCACAGGGTATATGATGGTCTCTCTCTCTCTCTCTCACTGCCCACAGGGTATATGATGGTCTCTCTCTCTCTCACTGCCCACAGGGTATATGATGGTCTCTCTCCCTCTCTCTCTCTCTCTCTCTCTCTCTCACACACACTGCCCACAGGGTATATGATGGTCTCTCTCTCTCTCACTGCCCACAGGGTATATGATGGTCTCTCTCTCTCTCTCTCTCTCACTGCCCACAGGGTATATGATGGTCTCTCTCTCTCACTGCCCACAGGGTATATGATGATCTCTCTCTCACTGCCCACAGGGTATATGATGGTCTCTCTCTCTCTCTGCCCACAGGGTCTATGATGGTCTCTCTCTCACTGCCGACAGGGTATATGATGGTCTCTCTCTCTCTCTCTCTGCCCACAGGGTATATGATGGTCTCTCTCTCACTGCCCACAGGGTATATGATGGTCTCTCTCTCTCTCACTGCCCACAGGGTATATGATGGTCTCTCTCTCTCTCTCTGCCCACAGGGTATATGATGGTCTCTCTCCCTCTCTCTCTCTCTCTCTCTCTCTCTCTCACACACTGCCCGCAGGGTATATGATGGTCTCTCTCTCTCTCACTGCCCACAGGGTATATGATGGTCTCTCTCTCTCTCACTCTCTCTCACTGCCCACAGGGTATATGATGGTCTCTCTCCCTCTCTCTCTCTCTCTCTCTCACACACTGCCCGCAGGGTATATGATGGTCTCTCTCTCTCTCACTGCCCACAGGGTATATGATGGTCTCTCTCTCTCTCTCTCACTGCCCACAGGGTATATGATGGTCTCTCTCTCTCTCACTGCCCACAGGGTATATGATGGTCTCTCTCCCTCTCTCTCTCTCTCTCTCTCTCTCTCACACACACTGCCCACAGGGTATATGATGGTCACTCTCTCTCTCTCTCTCTCACTGCCCACAGGGTATATGATGGTCACTCTCTCTCTCACTGCCCACAGGATATATGATGGTCTCTCTCTCACTGCCCACAGGGTATATGATGGTCACTCTCTCTCTCTCTCTCACTGCCCACAGGGTATATGATGGTCACTCTCTCTCTCTCTCTCTCACTCTCTCACTGCCCACAGGGTATATGATGGTCACTCTCTCTCTCTCTCTCTCTCACTGCCCACAGGGTATATGATGGTCACTCTCTCTCTCTCTCACTGCCCACAGGGTATATGATGGTCACTCTCTCTCTCTCTCTCTCACTGCCCACAGGGTATATGATGGTCTCACTGCCCACAGGGTATATGATGGTGTCTCTCTCTCTCTCACTGCCCACAGGATATATGATGGTCTCTCTCTCACTGCCCACAGGGTATATGATGGTCTCTCTCTCTCTCTCTCTCACACACACTGCCCACAGGGTATATGATGGTCTCTCTCTCTCTCACTGCCCACCGGATATATGATGGTCTCTCTCTCTCTGCCCACAGGGTATATGGTGGTGTCTCTCTCTCTCTCACTGCCCACAGGGTATATGATGGTCTCACTGCCCACAGGGTATATGATGGTCTCTCTCTCACACTGCCCACAGCGTATATAATGGTCTCTCTCTCACTGCCCACAGGGTATATGATGGTCTCTCTCGCTCTATCTCTCTCTCTCACGCTATCTCTCTCGCGCTATCTCGCTATCTATCTCTCACACACTGCCCACAGGGTATATGATGGTCTCTCTCTCTCACTGCCCACAGGGTATATGATGGTCTCTCTCTCTCTCTCTGCCCACAGGATATATGATGGTCTCTCTCTCTCTCTCACTGCCCACAGGGTATATGATGGTCTCTCTCTCTCTCTCTCTGCCCAGAGGGTATATGATGGTCTCTCTCTCTCTCACTGTCCACAGGGTATATGATGGTCTCTCTCTCTCACTGCCCACAGGGTATATGATGGTCTCTCTCTCTCTCACACACTGCCCACAGGGTATATGATGGTCTCTCTCTCTCTCTCTCACACACTGCCCACAGGGTATATAATGGTCTCTCTCTCTCACTGCCCACAGGGTATATGATGGTCTCTCTCTCTCTCACTGCCCACAGGGTATATGATGGTGTCTCTCCCTCTCTCTCTCTCTCTCACTGCCCACAGGGTATATGATGGTCTCTCTCTCTCACTGCCCACAGGGTATATGATGCTCTCTCTCTCTCTCTCTCGCACACACTGCCCACAGGGTATATGATGGTCTCTCTCTCTCACTGCCCACAGGGTATATGATGGTCTCTCTCCCTCTCTCTCTCACTGCCCACAGGGTATATGATGGTCTCTCACTCTCTCTCTCTCTCTCTCTCTCTCTCACACACACTGCCCACAGGGTATATGATGGTCTCTCTCTCTCACACACTGCCCACAGGGTATATGATGGTCTCTCTCTCTCACTGCCCACAGGGTATATGATGGTCTCTCTCTCACTGCCCACAGGGTATATGATGGTCTCTCTCTCTCTCTCTCTCACACACTGCCCACAGGGTATATGATGGTGTCTCTCTCTCTCTCACTGCCCACAGGGTATATGATGGTCTCTCTCTCTCTCTCTCTCACACACACTGCCCACAGGGTATATGATGGTCTCTCTCTCTCTCACTGCCCACAGGATATATGATGGTCTCTCTCTCACTGCCCACAGGGTATATGATGGTCTCTCTCTCTCTCTGCCCACAGGGTATATGATGGTCTCTCTCTCACTGCCGACAGGGTATATGATGGTCTCTCTCTCTCTCTCTCTCTGTCTGCCCACAGGGTATATGATGGTCTCTCTCTCTCTCACTGCCCACAGGGTATATGATGGTGTCTCTCCCTCTCTCTCTCTCTCTCACTGCCCACAGGGTATATGATGGTCTCTCTCTCTCACTGCCCACAGGGTATATGATGCTCTCTCTCTCTCTCTCTCGCACACACTGCCCACAGGGTATATGATGGTCTCTCTCTCTCACTGCCCACAGGGTATATGATGGTCTCTCTCCCTCTCTCTCTCACTGCCCACAGGGTATATGATGGTCTCTCACTCTCTCTCTCTCTCTCTCTCTCTCTCACACACACTGCCCACAGGGTATATGATGGTCTCTCTCTCTCACACACTGCCCACAGGGTATATGATGGTCTCTCTCTCTCACTGCCCACAGGGTATATGATGGTCTCTCTCTCACTGCCCACAGGGTATATGATGGTCTCTCTCTCTCTCTCTCTCACACACTGCCCACAGGGTATATGATGGTGTCTCTCTCTCTCTCACTGCCCACAGGGTATATGATGGTCTCTCTCTCTCTCTCTCTCACACACACTGCCCACAGGGTATATGATGGTCTCTCTCTCTCTCACTGCCCACAGGATATATGATGGTCTCTCTCTCACTGCCCACAGGGTATATGATGGTCTCTCTCTCTCTCTGCCCACAGGGTATATGATGGTCTCTCTCTCACTGCCGACAGGGTATATGATGGTCTCTCTCTCTCTCTCTCTCTGTCTGCCCACAGGGTAAATGATGGTCTCTCTCTCACTGCCCACAGGGTATATGATGGTCTCTCTCTCTCTCTCTCTCTCACTGCCCACAGGGTATATGATGGTCTCTCTCCCTCTCTCTCTCTCTCTCTCTCTCTCTCACACACTGCCCGCAGGGTATATGATGGTCTCTCTCTCTCTCACTGCCCACAGGGTATATGATGGTCTCTCTCTCTCTCTCTCTCACTGCCCACAGGGTATATGATGGTCTCTCTCTCTCTCACTGCCCACAGGGTATATGATGGTCTCTCTCCCTCTCTCTCTCTCTCTCACACACTGCCCACAGGGTATATGATGGTCTCTCTCTCTCTCACTGCCCACAGGGTATATGATGGTCTCTCTCTCTCTCTCTCTCTCACACATTGCCCACAGGGTATATGATGGTCTCTCTCTCTCTCACTGCCCACAGGGTATATGCTGGTCTCTCTCCCTCTCTCTCTCACTGCCCACAGGGTAATATGATGGTCTCTCTCTCTCTCTCTCACACACTGCCCACAGGGTATATGATGGTCACTCTCTCTCTCTCTCTCACTGCCCACAGGGTATATGATGGTCTCTCTCTCTCTCACTGCCCACAGGGTATATGATGGTCTCTCTCTCTCTCTCTCTCTCACACTGCCCACAGGGTATATGATGGTCACTCTCTCTCTCTCTCTCACTGCCCACAGGGTATATGATGGTCACTCTCACTCTCTCTCTCTCTCTCTGCCCACAGGGTATATGATGGTCACTCTCTCTCTCTCTCACTGCCCACAGGGTATATAATGGTCTCTCTCACACTGCCCACAGGGTATATGGTGGTCTCTCTCTCTCACTGCCCACAGGGTATATGATGGTCTCTCTCGCTCTATCTCTCGCTCTATCTCTCTCTCGCGCTATCTCGCTATCTATCACTCACACACTGCCCACAGGGTATATGATGGTCTCTCTCTCTCTCTCTGCCCACAGGGTATATGATGGTCTCTCTCTCTCTCTCTCTCACTGCCCACAGGGTATATGATGGTCACTCTCTCTCTCTCTCTCTCTCTCTCTCACTGCCCACAGGGTATATGATGGTCACTCTCTCTCTCTCTCTCTCACTGCCCACAGGGTATATGATGGTCTCACTGCCCACAGGGTATATGATGGTCTCTCTCTCTCTCTCTCTCTCTCTCTCTGCCCACAGGGTATATGATGGTCTCTCTCTCTCTCTCTCACTGCCCACAGGGTATATGATGGTATCTCTCTCTCTGCCCACAGGGTATATGATGGTCTCTCTCTCTCTCTCACTGCCCACAGGGTATATGATGGTCTCACTGCCCACAGGGTATATGATGGTCTCTCTCACACTGCCCACAGGGTATATGGTGGTCTCTCTCTCTCACTGCCCACAGAGTATATGATGGTCTCTCTCTCTCTCTCACTGCCCACAGGGTATATGATGGTCTCACTGCCCACAGGGTATATGATGGTCTCTCTCTCACACTGCCCACAGCGTATATAATGGTCTCTCTCACACTGCCCACAGGGTATATGGTGGTCTCTCTCTCTCACTGCCCACAGGGTATATGATGGTCTCTCTCGCTCTATCTCTCGCTCTATCTCTCTCTCGCGCTATCTCGCTATCTATCTCTCACACACTGCCCACAGGGTATATGATGGTCTCTCTCTCTCTCTCTCTGCCCACAGGGTATATGATGGTCTCTCTCTCTCTCTCTGCCCACAGGATATATGATGGTCTCTCTCTCTCTCACTGCCCACAGGGTATATGATGGTCTCTCTCTCACTGCCCACAGGGTATATGATGGTCACTCTCTCTCTCTCTCTCTCTCTCACTGCCCACAGGGTATATGATGGTCTCTCTCTCTCTCTCTCACTGCCCACAGGGTATATGATGCGCGCTCTCTCTCTCTCTCTCACACTGCCCACAGGGTATATGATGGTCTCTCTCTCTGCCCACAGGGTATATGATGCTCTCTCTCTCTCTCTCTCTCTCACTGCCCACAGGTATATGATGGTCTCTCTCTCTCTCTCTCTCTCTCTCACTGCCCACAGGGTATATGATGGTCACTCTCTCTCTCTCTCTCTCTCTCACTGCCCACAGGGTATATGATGGTCTCTCTTTCTCTCTCACTGCCCACAAGGTATATGATGCGCTCTCTCTCTCTCTCTCTCACTGCCCACAGGGTATATGATGGTCTCTCTCTCTCTCTCTCTCTGCCCACAGGGTATATGATGGTCTCTCTCTCACTGCCCACAGGGTATATGATGGTCTCTCTCTCTCTCTCTCTCTCTCACTGCCCACAGGGTATATGATGCGCTCTCTCTCTCACACACTGCCCACAGGGTATATGATGCTCTCGCTCTCTCTCTCTCTCTCACTGCCCACAGGGTATATGATGGTCTCTCTCTCTCTCTCTCACACACTGCCCACAGGGTATATGATGGTTTTTCTCTCTCTCACTGCCCACAGGGTATATGATGGTCTCTCTCTCTCTCTCTCTGCCCACAGGGTATATGATGGTCTCTCTCTCTCTCTGCCCACAGGGTATATGATGGTCTCTCTCTCACTGCCCACAGGGTATATGATGGTCTCTCTCTCTCTCACTGCCCACAGCGTATATGATGGTCTCTCTCCCTCTCTCTCTCTCTCTCTCTCTCCCACACACTGCCCACAGGGTATATGATGGTCTCTCTCTCTCTCACTGCCCACAGGGTATATGATGGTCTCTCTCTCACTGCCCACAGGGTATATGATGGTCTCTCTCTCTCTCTCACACACTGCCCACAGGGTATATGATGGTCTCTCTCTCTCTCTCTCTCACTGCCCACAGGGTATATGATGCTCTCTCTCTCTCTCTGTCTCTCACACACACACTGCCCACAGGGTATATGATGGTCTCTCTCTCTCACTGCCCACAGGGTATATGATGGTCACTCTCTCTCTCTCTCTCACTGTCCACAGGGTATATGATGGTCACTGTCTCTCTCTCTCTCTCACTGCCCACAGGGTATATGATGGTCACTCTCTCTCTCTCTCTCTCTCACTGCTCACAGGGTATATGATGGTCTCTCTCTCTCTCACTGCCCACAGGGTATATGATGGTCTCTCTCTCTCTCTCACTGCCCACAGGGTATATGATGGTATCTCTCTGCCCACAGGGTATATGATGGTCTCTCTCTCTCTCTCATTGTCCACAGGGTATATGATGGTCTCACTGCCCACAGGGTATATGATGGTCTCTCTCTCACACTGCCCACAGCGTATATAATGGTCTCTCTCACACTGCCCACAGGGTATATGATGGTCTCTCTCTCCCACTGCCCACAGGGTATATGATGGTCTCTCTTGCTCTATCTCTCTCTCTATCTCTCTCTCACGCTATCTCTCTCGCGCTATCTCTCTCTCGCGCTATCTCGCTATCTATCTCTCACACACTGCCCACAGGGTATATGATGGTCTCTCTCTCTCACTGCCCACAGGGTATATGATGGTCACTCTCTCTCTCTCTCACTGCCCACGGGGTATATGATGGTCACTCTCTCTCACTGCCCACAGGGTATATGATGGTCACTCTCTCTCTCTCTCACTGCCCACAGGGTATATGATGGTCACTCTCTCTCACTGCCCACAGGGTATATGATGGTCACTCTCTCTCTCACTCTCACTGCCCACAGGGTATATGATGGTCACTCTCTCTCTCACTGCCCACAGGGTATATGATGGTCTCTCTCTCTCTCTCACTGCCCACAGGGTATATGATGGTCACTCTCTCTCTCTCTCTCACTGCCCACAGGGTATATGATGGTCACTCTCTCTCTCTCTCACTGCCCACAGGGTATATGATGGTCTCTCTCTCTCTCTCTCACTCACTGCCCACAGAGTATATGATGGTCACTCTCTCTCTCTCTCACTGCCCACAGGGTATATGATGGTCACTCTCTCTCTCTCACTGCCCACAGGGTATATGATGGTCACTCTCTCTCTCTCTCTCTCACTGCCCACAGGGTATATGATGGTCACTCTCTCTCTCTCTCACTGCCCACAGGGTATATGATGGTCTCTCTCTCTCTCTCTCACTCACTGCCCACAGAGTATATGATGGTCACTCTCTCTCTCTCTCACTGCCCACAGGGTATATGATGGTCACTCTCTCTCTCTCTCTCTCTCTCACTGCCCACAGGGTATATGATGGTCACTCTCTCTCTCTCTCACTGCCCACAGGGTATATGATGGTCCACGTGAATCAGAGTGGCCCGTTGCGATGTAGCCTGTGCCCGTTTGTGAGTGACCACTGGGATTGCCTGCAGGAACACCAGAGAACTCACAAGGAGCTACGCTGTATCCAGGACACGCTGGGGAGTGGGCCGCCGGGTGCACAGGAGGATCCCGCTATGTCACGGCTGCCGGGTGTGCCGGGGCCGGGGGTGGAGGGGGGAGAGGCACCGCACGAGGTGGGAGGGGCAGCGGGTGAGGCCGGAGCAGCGGATGACGAGATCCTGGCCCTGGGCAAGATCATTGGGACCATCGGGGAGTATGTGAACGGGAGTGCAGGGACGGGCACAGACGGGGAGATCGAGTACTGCGGCACGAGTTACCGGTCAGTGCTGGAGCCCACGGGTCAGGCCGGAGACCAGGTGGAGGTGGAGCAGGGGGTCAGAGACTGGCAGTGCCCAGATAGGGCCACGGTGGTGAATGGTGTGGAGACGTCGGGCAGGACCGCCTGGAGGAGGAGGAGGAGGGCAGTGCCAACAGCTAGTCCCACCCCGGCACCGTGCAGTGGCTGGGAGGGAGTCACCAGGCCAGGCCCAGCCAGGCATGGACCAGTCAAGAGACTGCGCTGCGGGCAGTGCCGGTTCACTTGTCACAATAAGGAACGACTGAGGCGGCACACACTGACCCACAGCAGGAGACGGACACCAGACACCGGAGGGAGGGCACAGAACCCTGCACTGGACACCCAGCCGGAGACCACCCCGGGAGGGGCAGCCGGTCAGTTATACTGCAGCGCTGACCCTTCCACAGCGCCCGCTCCCTCAGCGCTGACCCTTCCACAGCACCCGCTCCCTCAGCACAGCACCCGCTCCCTCAGCACCCACTCCCACAGCACCCACTCCCTCAGCACTGACCCTCTCTCAGCACCCGCTCCCTCAGCACTGACCCTCTCTCAGCACCCGCTCCCTCAGCGCTGACCCTCCCACAGCACCCGCTCCCTCAGCACTGACCCTCTCTCAGCACCCGCTCCCTCAGCACTGACCCTCTCTCAGCACCCGCTCCCTCAGCGCTGACCCTCCCACAGCACCCGCTCCCTCAGCACTGACCCTCTCTCAGCGCCCGCTCCCTCAGCGCTGACCCTTCCACAGCACCCGCTCCCTCAGCACTGACCCTCCCACAGCGCCCGCTCCCTCAGCACTGACCCTCCCTCAGCACCCACTCCCTCAGCACTGACCCTCCCTCAGCACCCACTCCCTCAGCACTCACCCTCCCACAGCACCCACTCCCTCAGCGCTGACCCTCCCACAGCACCCGCTCCCTCAGCACTGACTCTTCCACAGCGTCCGCTCCCTCAGCACTGACGCTCCCTCAGCACTGACCCTCCCACAGCACCCGCTCCCTCAGCACTGACCCTCCCACAGCGCCCGCTCCCTCAGCACTGACCCTCCCTCAGCACCCACTCCCTCAGCACTGACCCTCCCACAGCACCCACTCCCTCAGCACCCACTCCCTCAGCACTGACCCTCCCACAGCACCCACTCCCACAGCACTGACTCTTCCACAGCGTCCGCTCCCTCAGCACTGACCCTCCCACAGCACCCGCTCCCTCAGCACTGACCCTCCCACAGCATCCACTCCCTCAGCGCTGACTCTCATAGCGCCCGCTCCCTCAGCACTGACCCTCCCTCAGCACCCGCTCCCTCAGCGCTGACCCTCATAGCACCCGCTCCCTCAGCACAGACCCTCCCACAGCGCCCGCTCCCTCAGCACCCGCTCCCTCAGCACCCGCTCCCTCAGCACTGACCCTCCCACAGCACCTGCTCCCTCAGCACTGACCCTCCCACAGCACCCACTCCCTCAGCGCTGACCCTCATAGCGCCCGCTCCCTCAGCGCTGACCCTTCCACAGCACCCACTCCCTCAGCACTGACCCTCCCACAGCACCCACTCCCTCAGCGCTGACCCTCATAGCGCCCGTTCCCTCAGTGCTGACCCTTCCACAGCACCCACTCCCTCAGCACTGACCCTCCCACAGCACCCGCTCCCTCAGCACTGACCCTCCCTCAGCGCTGACCCTCCCACAGCACCCACTCCCTCAGCACTGACCCTCTAATACATACTAGATGTTCTCAGCTGTGAATATATGTGAGCTCTAACTATTTGCCTGTCTCTCTCTCTCTCTCTCTCTCTCTCCCCCTCCCTGTATTGCCCCACTCCCCTCCCCACGGCCCAGCAGTGCCCAGTCCTCACCTGGCTGTTCCAGAGGGTATTTCGTGCCCCGTGCCCCAGTCTGTTTGCCCGGTCCCGGAGCCGGCCGGGGTAGGGAGTGAGAGGACAGTGTCGGTTCAGGAAGAGCGCCTCCTGCTGGAGAAGGAGAGGCTGCAGTTTGAGAAGGAGAAGTGGAAGGTCGAGCAAGGGCTGCTCGCTCTCCAACAGCGCAAACTCCAACTTCAGGTTCTCCTACTGGAACGACAGCTCAACATCGTCCCCAAGACCTCGCCCCCGACATGACAGTCCGCCAGACCCCTCCCCTTCCCCCTCCCCCTCCGCCCCAACGCCCCCAGACCCAACATCCTCCCAAAACCCCACTCCTACTCCCCCAGGCCCAGCTCCATCCCAAGGCACATCCTTTCCCCATCTCCCTGATCCCCTTATCCGGAATGTGCACTCCACAACCCCTTCCCCACCCCCACTCCCCCACCCCTTCCCCCCATCTCCCCCACCCTGTCACCCCCACCCCCCCACCCCCACTCCCCCACCCCTTCCCCCCATCTCCCCCACCCTGTCACCCCCACCCCCCCATTCCCCACTCCCCAACCCTTCCCCACCCTGTCTCCCAATTCCCCATTCCCTATTCCCCAACCCTCCCTGGCACTCCACCATCCCAAACTCCCACCCCATCCCCACCCAGTATCCCCTCACCCACCACCACCATACCATATCCCCCGACCCCCCCCCCCACCCACACCCCACACTCCACGCCCTCATCCCAAAAACACTGCCTCCAACATAGCCATTCCCCAGGCCTCTCTCCTCCCTTCCCCTCCCCCTCTCAACACTTCCCCGTTCCCAAACCCTTTGTTATTCCCCTCCCCACACACCCTGCCCCTCAATACCTCATGACAGCTCACCCCTTCCCTCCCCATATCTTCATCCCACCTGACCTACCTCCACGATCTCCCCTCGCCCCCCCCCCCCACTGATGCTCCCAGACCTTACGTCTGTTCCTCCCCCATTTCCCCATATTTATACCACCTACCTCTCCCCTAAAACCATCTCCCCCACTGGGGAGCGACCCCCCAACCTCCAAGGGAAAGGTCCTAGTGCTGGAGGAAGAGTCTGTGTGTGTGTGAGAGAGTGTGTGTGTGTGTGTGTGTGTGTGAGAGAGTGTGTGTGTGTGTGTGTGTGTGTGTGTGAAATACAGTGTGAAAGAGTTTGAGAGAAGGGCAAGGGTGTGTGAGGGGTGGTGTGTGTGTGTGAGAGAAGTGGGGGGGTGGGGGGAACACACCCTACCCCTCCACCACCACAACCTCACCCCTCCACCTCCACCACCACCACCACCCCACCCTCCACCTCGCCCCTTCACCATCACCACCCCACCCCTCCACCACCACCATAACCCCACACCAGCATCACCACCCCAGCCCTCCACCTCCACCACCACCACCACCCCACCCTCCACCCCAGCCCTTCACCATCACCACCCCACCCCTCCACCACCACAACCCCAGCCCTCTACCACCACCATCACCACCCCTCCATCACCACCCCACCCCTCCATCACCACCCCACCCCTCCATCACCACCCCACCCCTCCATCACCACCCCACCCCCCACCACTACCACAACCCCACATCACCACCACCACCCCACCCCACCACCACCCCAGCCCTCCACCATCACCACCCCACCCCTCCACCACCACAACCCCAGCCCTCTACCACCACCATCACCACCCCACCATCACCACCCCACCCCTCCATCACCACCCCACCCCTCCATCACCACCCCACCCCTCCATCACCACCCCACCCCCCACCACTACCACAACCCCACATCACCACAACCACCCCACCCCACCACCACCCCAGCCCTCCACCATCACCACCCCACCCCTCCACCACCACCACCACCCCCCTCCACCACCAGCCCACCCCACCCCTCCCCCACCACACAGAGAAAGCCCACTGTGGGACACAGAAACATCGCTCAATACTTTTGTACAGACAATTTTTTTAAAAAAGCAGGAACTCCCTCTCTCTCTCTCTCTGATAGCGCACTCTGTACATTAAATATTAAAACAATAAAGACAAACTGACTGTTACTCTAGAAACTGCACCCTTGGCGACCACCAGCTATCTTTCTGCACTGGATAAACCCTGGGCAGTGGATGGAGATGCACTTTGGAAGATTTAACAAGACAAGGGGATTTCCCCATGCAAGGTAGGGCACTGGGAAGGTCCTGCACAGTTCCCTCAAACTGGCAAGGCAGGTTCATGACAAGGGAATACAGGACAGAGGCTGCCCTAAGACCATGAGACGTGGGAGCAGAAGTGAGGCCATTCGGTCCATCGATTCTGCTCCACCATTCAATCATGGCTGATTCGTGTCTCAAGATCAGAGTGGTGCTGGAGGAGCACAGCAGGCCAGGCAGCATCCCGGGGACAGGAAAACCGACATTTCGGGCAAAAGCCCTTCATCGGATTCCTGAAGAAGGGCTTTTGCCTGAAACGTCGACTCTCCTGCTCTCGGATGCTGCCTGACCTGCTGTGCTTCTCTAGCACCACTCGGATCTGCAGCAGCTGCAGTCCTCACTTCTGCCCCTGATAAGTTTGTGACACACAGAGATAGGGAGGGGTGACACAGACAGATGGGGGGGTAGGGGACTGCAGGGAGTGACACACACAGATAGGGAGGGGGTCCGGGGGTGACAGAGATAGGGAGTGACACACACAGAGTGGGGGCTGGAGGGGGTGACACACAGGTAGGGAGTGTAGAGGGCTGCAGGGGGTGACAGAAATAGGGAGGGGATGTAGGGCGGGTTGTAGGAGGTGACACACATAGGGGCTGGAGGGGGTGACTCACCCAGAGATATGGAGGGGGTGACAGAAATAGGGAGGGAGCTAGAGGGGATGACATAGAGATGGGTAGGGGGTTGGAGGGAGTGACATACACAGATGTGGAGGGGGATGATTGAGGGTAATTGGGTGAGGATTGATTGGGGGGAATTGGGTGTTGATGGAATTGGGTGGTGATTGGGGGGAATTGGGTGAGGATTGGGTGTTGATTTGGGGGATTGGGTTATGATTAGGGTGGATTGAGTGATGATTGGGGGGTGATTGGATGAGGATTGGAGGGGTATGGGTGAGGATTGAGGGGATTGGGTGATTGATTGGGGAGGAATTGGGTGATTGATTGGGTGTTGGTTGGGGTGGATTGGGGGAATTGGGAGGGGATTGGGTGATGATTGGGGGGGAGTGAGTGATGATTGGGGAGATTGGGTGAGGATTGGAGGGGATTGTGTGAGGATTGGAGGGGTTTGGGTGAGGATTGGAGGGGATTGTGTGAGGATTGGAGGGGTTTGGGTGAGGATTGGAGGGGTTTGTGTGAGGATTGGAGGGGTTTGGGTGAGGATGGGGGGGATTGAGCGATTGGGGGGAATTGGGTGTTGATTGGGGGGATTGGGTGTTTGGCGGGGATTGGGTGTTTGGGGGGGGATTGGGCGTTGGGAGGGTTTGGTTGATTGCGGGGGATTGGGTGTTGATTGGGGAGGATTGGGCGAGGATTGATTGGGTGTTGATTGGGGGATTGGGTGATGATTGGGGCGGACTGGGTGTTGATTAGGTGTTAATTGGGGGGTATTGGACGATGGTTGGGGTGGATTGGGAGGGTTTGGTTGATGATTGCGGGGGATTAGGTGATGATTGGGGGGGATTAGGTGATGATTGGGGGAATTGGGTGTTGATTGAAAGTGATTGAGTGCTGATTGTTGGGATTAAGTGCTGACGGGGGCAGGATTGGGATTTGGTGCTGGCTGTAAGGGATTTGGACTGGGTGGGACTGAGTTGCTGTGTGTTTGTCAGTAGCATGAGGCAGTGACTTTCTCTCCCATCCCCTCAGTCTCAGCCTCTGCTCAGTGACCCATCACTGCCCTGCAGTTTGGTAGGTGGGGAGTGTTTGCATCCTCGCCTGAGGGGGCTCTGTGTTCACGTGTCTCCTCACAGATCACCAACACTCTTTTTGCATTTCTCCAAAACCTTTTAACAGCAGAAACAGCTCAGCTCCTTTGCAGACTCCATCTGCATCATACTCCAGTCAATAATGTAGAAGGCGTGTGGAACATTTGCTCAGGACAGAAAATCAGCAAAGGGAGGAGGGGCAGCCCTGTTTATCATTTGTGGGTTTAAAAGCAGAACAGGCCTGAGTCCTGGCAAATAGATTTGAGTTGAATTTATTGTCCAAGGTACAGTGAGAAGCTTTGTCTTGCGAGCAGATCCCAGAATTAAGTAGCATAGATAGTAAATAATAGGTAAACAGCAAAACAAAAACACAGGTACAGGTGAATGTGAAGAGTTTGAGAGTCTATTCAGTATTCTCATAACAGCGGGGTAGAAACTGTTCCAAACCGGGCTGGTGCATGTATTCTGTACCTTCTTCCCGATGGTAGAGGGTGGGATGGATCGTTGAGAATGCTGGCGGTCTTTCCCTGACAATGGGGCCTGGGAGATGGATTCTACAGATGGGAGGTTGGCCTTTGTGATTGTCCGGGCTGAGTTCCCCACTCTCTGTAACCGTCTCCGATCCTGAATGGTACAGTTGCCGTACCAGGTAGTGGTACATCCAGACAGAACGCTCTCAATGGCACACCTATAAAAGTTCGCAAGTCTTGCCAAATTTCCTCAGCTGCCTGAGGAAGATGATGTTTTTGGGCCTTTGTAACCAGTGCGTCCACATGGAGTCTCCAAGAAAGCTTGTTGTGGATGACCACACCCAGGAGCTTGACACTCCCGACTCGTTCCACCTCTGTGCTGTTAATGTGTAGAGGGGGATGAATAACATCCTGCTGAAAGTCAGTAATGAGATCCTTGGTTTTGCCGGTATTGAGAGCTGGGTTGTTCTCAATGCACCATTTTTCCAGGTCTTCCACCTCCCGTCTGTAGTCTGTTGTTGTCACCGTCTGTTAGTGAGGATGAGATATTATCCCCAATCTTCACTGATTGTGGCCTGTGGGTCAGGAAACTGAGGATCCAGTTGCAGTGAGTGAGGCTTAGTCTGAGATCGCTAAGTTTAGTAATCAGTCTCGAGGAGATAATAATGTTGAAGGCTGAACTGTAGTCAATGAGTAGGAATCTTACGTAGCTGTTCTTGGTGTCAAGATTTTCGAGGGAGGAGTGAAGGGCAAGTGATACGGCATCTGATATGGATCTGTTAATGTGATTGGAGTGGGTCAGGAGCAGTGGGGAGCCTGGGGTTGATTAATGCCACGACCAGCCTTACAAAGCACTGCATGACCACCAAAATCATGGCAAGGGAGAGGTTAATACACCGCTCATGACAGATTTAACAGGCTCTATCCGAATTCATAGAACAGGTACAATCAAATTTATCAATGTACAGTCACCACATGATGCCCCCCAACTCCTATACTCAATGATGAGGCCACTGACGCAGTAATGGATACAATTCTGGTCCTCCCCCCCACTGTCAGAAGGATGTTGCTGGGGTTGGAGGGTCTGAGCTATAGGGATTTGCTGGATAAGCAGGGACTTCCATCCCTGGAGCATCAGAAGCTAACGGGAGAACCTTATGATTTTATAAACCTCTATGAGGGAGATGGATAGGGTGTATAGCTAAGGTCTTCTCACCCTGGGGTGAGGGAGTCCACAACTAGAGGGGCATAGCTTCAAGGTGAATCAAAACCACTTAAAGTGTGGAAACAGGCCATTCGGCCCAATAAGTCCACACTGACCCTCGAAAGAGTATTCCACCCAGACCCTATTACTCTACATTTCCCCCTGATTAATACACCTAACCTGTACATCCCTGGGCACTACGGGAAAATTTAGCACGGCCAATCCCACCCTAACCTGCACAACCCTGGGCACTACGGGACGATTTAGCACAGCCAATCCCACCCTAACCTGCACATCCCTGGGCACTACGGGACGATTTAGCACGGCCAATCCCACCCTAACCTGCACATCCCTGGGCACTACGGGACGATTTAGCACGGCCAATCCCACCCTATCCTGCACATCCCTGGGCACTACGGGACAATTTAGCACGGCCAATCCCACCCTATCCTGCACATCCCTGGGCACTACGGGGACAATTTAGCACGGCCAATCCCACCCTAACCTGCACATCCCTGGGCACTACGGGGACAATTTAGCATGGCCAATCCCACCCTAACCTGCACATCCCTGGGCACTACGGGATGATTTAGCACGGCCAATCCCACCCTAACCTGTACATTTTTGAACCCACACAGACAGACACCGGAGGCTGGAATCGAACCTGGGTCTCTGGCGTTGTGAGGCAGCAGCTGTAACCACCGAGCCCCCTGTGAGAGGGCCAAGATCCCTAACGGGTAAACGGTGGTGCACGTGTGGAATGAGCTGCCAGAGGAAGTGGTGGGGGCTGGTACAATGACAACATTTAAAAGGCATCTGGATGGGGGAACATGAGCAGGAAGGGTTTAGGAGGGATATGGGCCAAGTGCTGGGGGAAATGGGAACAGTTCTGTTTCAGATATCTGGCCAGTATGGACGAGGTGGGCCGAAGGGTCTCTCCCCGCTGTACATCAATGAAAGACCACCAGATGTGTTAGAAGCAATAGCATTTTATTTCCTTCTTTAATTTTACTTAAATTGATTTAAAGCCGCAATCGGAATTACAGGGACCTGTTGACCATAACATATATTTGTAAAAAATATATCGTTTGAGTGCCTCTTTTTTTAATTTTAAAATTAATTCTTTTTCTTAATCTGTCCAACTCCTCTTAAAGTCGCTGTGGTTCAAATAGCTGTAAAGGTGTGATCGAGTGCGGACATTGAGGGAACAGTCCCATTTGTTACAACATACTTCCAACACCAGTTATTGTTATACTCAGTTTGACCAAAAACACAAGGCAAAAGTGCTCAAGAAATTGCGTCCTTCACTCTCCTGGGATGGCTTGTGAATTATTTTTTACAAAAGAAACTCCCTCTGGTCAATGCAGCATGAGTAGGTCACTTTTCACATCGTCTGACAGTAATGACAAGCCAAACCCCTCAGAAACCCTCCTGACATTCATCAACCTGGTGTCTCACATTAAATTAAAACCTGTAATCTGCATGTTAAATTCCTGGAATCAGCTCCTTGCTGTATTCTCAATATATACACTTGATAATATACATCACACACACACACACGCCATCTTCTCCACCTACATTCTCCCCCCACACGCACACACACACACAACAGACAGCAAACACAAACCGACACACAATCCCACAGAAATAATTGTCAGTCTTTCCAGCAATGTTGATTAGATTTGCCTATTTTAAGGACACAGCACCTTTCAACAATTGTCAGTGAGGATTCCCGGACGGGAATCAAACACAACAACACAGTTACACAGTGGCATTCAGCAGAGTTACACACACTCTCTGAACATGCAATGTTTGTGTGTATGTGTGTGTATGGGGGGGGGGGTGCGGAGGATAGAAAAGGGAGGAACAAATCTCTTCAAGGACAGGAACACTGGCTTGGAAATCCTTCTGCAGTTTGTACCAGCGCCAAACCTCACTTTCCCCACCCATCCTGCACTGAGACAGTCATAAGCTGCTCCCCAACACACACACTCACTCATACACAAACACCACAATACTGGCACTGTCAGTCACAGAACAGCAGAGCAGCACTGAGTGTGCGCACGCGCGCACACACACAGCAATGACAGAGGGTATCCCCTGTTCCTACAGGCACACACCGATACACTCCGATGGACTCAGCAATGGCTGCAGGGCCCACACTCACTAGTGTCCCCAGCCCAGACACCATCTCCAGACTCTGCCTCAGACATGCACTCCCCTCAGGCTCTCTCACTCCCACTCTCTGATACAGGCACACACCGACACACCCCAGGTACAGACAGACACATGCACCCATCCCCGCTAACCCCCCCCCCGAAATGCCACCACCCTGATACATGGCAGGGTCTGCCTGTCTATCAGGGAGGGTGTCTGCATCTGTGAGAAACGCTGGGACAGCCCCTCCCACTCCCCAGGGGCCTGTGACGGTGAATAGCTCCCATGTACAGGACAGGAGACTCACTCTGTCAGCACGGAGCCCCCTCATCACTGCCCTCACTCCCACCCCAATGGGACGGAACTGAGGGCAGGGGGCAGTCCTGACGGGCTGAACGGCCTGAACTTTGTGTTCACAATCAGTGTAAATCGCATCCCCCACCCCACCAACTCTAAGAGAAGGGTACATCTCCCCCTCCTTCCCCCCCTGCCTTTCTCACTCTCCCCAGGGGCTGAGACCACACCGATGCTGTGACCCACCCCTGATCCTGAATGCTTGCTGAGAGGGGGACCAGGGTACTGTCTTATCAGAACTAATGCAAGAATACCAAAGATCAACTGCACTGCCCCCCCTCCTCCTCCCCCCCCCCCGCAGTTCAGACCATGGGAAATAGAGGGCGCTGATCAGCTGGGGAGCCCGCTCAGAGGTGCCAGGTCAAAGCCCTGCCTTGGGGGGGGGGGGGGGGGGTGAAGCCTCCCAGCCACAGCGAGGGGAACCTTCCAGCCGTGGGGAAGGTGGAAACACAGCGCAGAGTCCCCACGGGGAATACAGACAGCACTTGGAGTCAGGAGCAGGGGGAACGAGACTGAACGGGGGTGTCCGGAATCACTAAGGAGGGGACAATGATGGAGTGGAGAGGGTCAAACATTCCCGACTGTAGGAGGATCAGTGAATGAAGGGGGAGGAGTGGGTGGGGGTGGGGGTGGGAGAAATTACATTCAATAGTGACCCTCGGAAGGGGAAAGGGGGTAAGGAGTTACAATAGTGACCCTTGAATGGGATGAGGGGTGGGGGAGGGGATTCAGAGGAATAAGAAAAGCAAGGGAACATGAAAGGGATTTTGTGCAGAGGGGTGGGTGGGATTGAACAGACCAAGCACAGGGCAGGGCTGGACAGGAGGCCGAATGGCCTGTTTCCTGGCTATGTGGAGAGCGAAAGCGAATTCGAACGGCCCATAAATTGCCCGCCCGGCCAGAGGAAAGGAAGGATTAGTCTTCCAGAGGTTCACAAACACTGCTAGGTCCAGCCCAGAGTCAGTGAGCCTGTCCGATATTCGGGGAACGGCTGGTTCATGGACCTGCTGGAAGCCAGCTCACTGACACTGGACTAGCTGCAGGGATTACCAGGGATGACGGAGCGGGTTAGAGGGGCCGAATGGCCACACGCGGCACATTGCCCATCGGTTCGCCCACATGAGGGAAACAAATCAGATAAAGAACATCGACAACCAACCCACACCACCTCAACTCTGAAACAGAGAGTACAACCCACAGGCGACTGTCTCCCAGTGTCTACGTGGGATTCCTCCGGGTGCTCCGGTTTCCTCCCACAGTCCAAAGATGTGCAGGTTAGGGTGGGATTGGCCGTGCTAAATTGTCCCCGTAGTGCCCAGGGATGTGCAGGTTAGGGTGGGATTGGCCGTGCTAAATTGTCCCCGTAGTGCCCAGGGATGTGCAGATTAGGGTGGGATTGGCCGTGCTAAATTGTCCCGTAGTGCCCAGGGATGTGCAGGTTAGGGTGGATTGGCCATGCTAAATTGTCCCCAGGGATGTGCAGGTTAGGGTGGGATTGACCGTGCTAAATTGTCCCCGTAGTGCCCAGGGATGTGCAGGTTAGGGTGGGATTGGCCGTGCTAAATTGTCCCGTAGTGCCCAGGGATGTGCAGGTTAGGGTGGGATTGGCCGTGCTAAATTGTCCCGTAGTGCCCAGGGATGTGCAGGTTAGGGTGGGATTGGCCGTGCTAAATGGTCCCCGTAGTGCCCAGGGATGTGCAGGTTAGGGTGGGATTGGCCGTGCTAAATTGTCCCCGTAGTGCCCAGGGATGTGCAGGTTAGGGTGGGATTGGCCGTGCTAAATTGTCCCCGTAGTGCCCAGGGATGTGCAGGTTAGGGTGGGATTGGCCGTGCTAAATGGTCCCCGTAGTGCCCAGGGATGTGCAGGTTAGGGTGGGATTGGCCGTGCTAAATGGTCCCCGTAGTGCCCAGGGATGTGCAGGTTAGGGTGGGATTGGCCGTGCTAAATTGTCCCGTAGTGCCCAGGGATGTGCAGGTTAGGGTGGGATTGGCCGTGCTAAATTGTCCCCGTAGTGCCCAGGGATGTGCAGGTTAGGGTGGGATTGGCCGTGCTAAATTGTCCCCAGGGATGTGCAGGTTAGGGTGGGATTGGCCGTGCTAAATAGTCCCCGTAGTGCCCTTTGGGAGGGTTGTGTGGATGTGACAGACTGAATTGCGTCTTTCTGGGCTGATTCTCTGACCGCCCGAGAGCCCCCGAAAGATATGAAATCCAAACCGAAAACCTCAGGTCGATGTGTCCGATCGGATCGGAGCCGGGTGGTGGGGGGGGGCAGTGAGAGAAAGCGGATTCATTCTGTTGCCTCCCCCTCACCAGTCTCTCTCTCTCCCCCTGCTCCTCCACCTCCCCAGGCACAGGGGGGGTGTTGTGAAAATTTCCAAGCAGCGTGGTGGGACAGGACAGAACAGGACGGGGGCACAGTGGGGCAAGAGTGCTGGCTGACGTTAGATCAGCCAAGTCCAGGAAGATGGTGCACAGCACAGACACACAATCTCATACAAACACACACGCGCTCCCACTCTGTCTCTTGAACAGGCACACTCTCACGAATGCACGCACGCTCTCTCACACTCATACACGCAGACACACACACACACACACACACACACACACACACACACACTCCTTGCCCGTCTCACTGACCCCTCTCTCTCCCCCCAAACCCCAGAGAAACAGTACATTCGGTATTTTGTTAATAGTCGTTATGGCTCAGTTGAGTTGACCCACCTCCCGCATCCCCACCCCAAAAGAGAACGTGCTCTCGAACAATGTGCAGTCTGGTTTCTACGGCAGTGCAAGTACTCTCCCCCCCACCCACCCCCTCTCTCTGCCGGGGGTGGGGGGGAGGGGGGTGGTGTGTGTTTGTGCTGTTGAACCTCTGCGCGGGTCCCTCCCTCCCATCTCCACCCTCCCCCAACACGAACCCCTTCCCGTTCCTGAGGCATCGCTCCCACCCCCACTTCGATCAGTACCACGCGTGCGCCTACGCACACACTACCGGCCCACTGACCCCACCCCTGCTCCCCGCCCCCAGCACCGCCATCACCCACTCCAGTACCTCAGCCCACTCAGCAGTCTCTCTCTCTCTCTCTCTCTCCCCTCACCCCTTTCCCCTCCAACCTCCACCCCGCTCTGACATCCACACGGACGAAAAGAAAGTGCTCTCGTTCGCAAAAGCAAGTGCGTCTCGGGATCCAAACACATTCCCCACCCCGCTCCCCACCCCCAGCACAAGAACAGTCAGCCCCCGTTCCTCTGTCTGTCACAGACGAACCCAAGGTATGGAAGAGTGTTTTAAAGCAGAAATACACCCAGGAGACGGGGACACACCGCCACCATCAAGGTGAGGACATGCCTCAGATATCAATGACCCAGCAACCCACTTTCTCACCAGTGGGGGGGGGGGGAAAGAAGGGGAGAGAGCTGGCTGAATCCCCTCCACCTCCCACCTCCAGCCCAGGCTGCCTTTTGTTTTGGGTGAGGGGTGGAGGGGGTAATTTAGGGGCTGGGGAGGAGACCGACAGGAATCAAAGTTAGTGCTACCTTTAAATCTTCATATTAAACCCCCCCCCCTCCCCAATTACACTGATTTACTGAATTAGAGTGACATTCACACCACACCAGTCAGGCAGTGACCGTCTCCAATGTGAGAGAGAGAGAGAGAATCTAACCATCGCCCCCTTGACGTTCAATGGCGTTACCGTCACTGAATCCCCTTCCCCCCCACTATCAACATCCTGGGGGTTCCCATTGAGCAGAAACTGAACTGGGACCCAGCCCCATATCAATCCTGTGGCTCCAGGAGCAGGTCAGAGGCTGGGAATCCTGCAGCGAGTAACTCCCCTCCTCACTCCCTCCCTCCCCACGAAGCCTGTCCCACCATCGACAAGGCACGGGTCAGGAGGGTGGGGGAACACTCCCCGCTCGCCCAGACGGAGGGGGGGCTGGCTCCCACAAACACAAGCAGCTCCACACCGTCCGGGGGGGGGGACAGAGATGCCCCTGTTTCATTGGCCCCACGTCCACAAACGACCCCCTCCCTCCCTCCCTCCCCCCTCCCCGAAGCTCAGTAGCAGCAGTGTGTACCCTCTACAAGACCCACTGCAGTCACTCACCAAAGATCCTCAGGCAGCACCTTCCAAACCCCACCCCCACGTTCCACCTGGAAGGACAAGGGGCAGCAGATACAGGGGAACACCCCCTCACCCCCACCCCCACCCCCACCCCCACTGCAAGTCCCCCTCCCTCCGAGCCCCTCACCATCCCGACTGGGGGGAATATTTCGGGCCGTTCCCTCAGGGTCAGAATCCCCTCCTTCCAGGGGGCTGCTGTGGGTCTACCCTCCGGCAGGTGGGACGGCAGCGGGTCAAGAAGGCAGCTCACCCCCACCCACCCCACCTTCTCTCGGAAAGGGGGGGCAACTAGGGACGGGCTAATAAATACTGGACCCAGCCAGGGACACCCATGACCCAGAAATGAATTTTAAAATAAGAGACCTCCCATCTGGTATGCTGACCGCCACCCATCATGAAGATCTCAGCAAGTGTCCCCTGGCTCGTGGGTGGGGAAGGGGCTTGTTGTGGTGGGTTTTGGGGAGGGTGCGGTGTGTGGGGAGTACAGGAGGGGCAGGCCATACACCGCACCGTCTCTCTCTCCCCCACCTCAGTGTTTGCTCCCTCCAAATGCAGTGGCAATGATTCCTAGCTCTTCCCTACCCCCACTTCCAAGTGGTCACAGTCAGTGGTCATTACACCCCACAGAGAGGGAGACAGACAGACAGACGGACGGACGGACGGACAAAGTAATGTCGCAAAGTGCTAGGGCTCTCAGCATTCACTAAACTAGTTCACCACATTCACAAGGTCTCACTTGTGGGGGGGCGGGGGGCTTCAGAGACAGAGAGAGGGGAGGCAGATGGGAGGGCGGTCAGAGTGGGGGAGACGGACAGAGAGAGGGTCAGGGGAGTCAGAGAGGGGCGCAGTTTTGAGGGGTCAGAGGGGCAAGCCGGGCAGGAGTCAGAGGGGGGCAGAGAGCGCTGGACAGAGAGGGAGAGAGAGAGAGAGCGGGGAGAGAGAGAGGAAGAGGGAGGGAGGGAGAGAGAGAGGGGGGAGAGAGAGAGAGAGAGAGGGAGAGGGGGAGAGAGGGAGAGAGAGAGAGAGAGAGG